>NC_037684.1:32365617-32452815 GCF_003255815.1 Theropithecus gelada
CAAAAAAAAAAAAAAAAAAAAAAAAAAAAAAATAGAAAAAACTAGCCGGGCAAGGTGGCTGGCGCCTGTAGTCCCAGCTACTCGGGAGGCTGAGGCAGGAGAATGGCGTAAACCCAGGAGGCGGAGCTTGCAGTGAGCTGAGATCTGGCCACTGCACTCCAGCCGGGGCGACAGAGCCACACTCTGTCTCAAAAAAAAAAAAAAAGTTTAAATTAGCCAGGCACAGTCGTGCACGCTGGAGCCGAGGAGGTCAAGGCTGCAGTGAGCTATGATCATGTCACTGCATCCCAGTCTGGGCAACAGAGCAGGTCCCTGTCTCTAAATTTAAAAAGAAAACAAACCTGAACCCAGTCTGGGCAACACAGTGAGACCCTCTCTCTGCAAAAAAATAAAATTTTTAAAAAATCAGCCAGGTGTGGTGGCATGTACCTGTAGTCTCAGCTACTTGAAAGGCTGAAGTGGGAGGATCGCTTGAGCCCAGGATGTCAAGGCTGCTGCAAGCCATGTTCGAACCACTGCACACTAGCCTGGACAACAGAGCGAGGCCTTGTCTTTAAAAAAAAAAAAAAAAAACAAAAACAGGCCAGGTGTGGTGGCTCACACTTGTAATCCCAGCACTTTTGCAGGCTGAGGCGGGTGGATCATGTGAGGTCTGGAGTTCGAGACCAGCCTGCCCAACATGAAGAAACCCCATCTTTACTAAAATTACAAAAATTAGCCAGGCGTGGTGGTGGGTACCTATAATCCCAGCTACTTGGGAGGCTGAGGCAGGAGAATCACTTGAAGCCAGGAGGTGGAGATTGCAATGAGCTGAGACCGTGCCATTGAACTCCAGTCTGGGTGACAAGGCCCAAACTCTATCTTAAAAATATATATATAAATAAATAAATCACCACTCCGGCCTGGGCCACAAGAGCGAAACTCTGTCTTAAAAATATAAATAAACAACATGCTACATGCTGTCTGAAAAATAAATACTGTTCTTCAATAGTCTCTTCCCTCCTTTTTAAGAACAACCTCCAGTTCAGCTCAACAGAAAAGCATCAGGTTCTAAATTGCAGAGGTGGATAAACTGAGCCTTCCAAATCAGCTTGATCCCTTCCTTTTCCTTCCCTTTCTCTGAATCATTGCCATTTATTTTTCAAGCCCCTCCTCCATTGTCACATCTGAAGTGTCTTCCCTAAAATGCTCACTACTCTATACCAAGGGTTGGCAAACTACCTCCTGTGGGCAAATTCAGCCAACCACTTGTCTTAGATAAGTTTTATTGGAACACAGCTATGCCCACTTGTTTACATGTTGTCTAGGGCTGCTTTGCTACAAAGGCAAGGTCAAGTAGATGTGACCAAGACCATATGGCCAACACAGCCTAAAAGATTTACTATCTGGCCCTTTATAGAAAAAGTTTGTTCTTCCCTGCTCTATGCTCTCATGTACCTTGCACATATGACCACTAGTGCAGAGCGGGTCTCACCATATTGTTATCACTGAATTAGATGCTGCTGTCCCTCACCACTCCCAACAAATGTGAGACTCTGGAGGGCAAGAGCAGTGTCTTAATCATCCTGGCATTTCCCAGCACCTTGAAGGGAAAGAATGCAAGAGGGAAGGCAGAAAAAAGGAGAAGAAACAATGACTATCAAAGATTCAGAGGACCGATCATAAAACAGTTCCCAGAGGTTAAGGGACTAATGAGAGGTCACACATTCATTAACAGCACAGTTGGAAAAACATAGCTGTTCTTCAAACTCCCTATATCTTACTCCACCATACTTTTAGCATAATGTGTAGACCCTTTAATTTCCAGCTCAAGTAGAATTTGCTTCAGTCTCCAGGGTAGTTTCTGATATTTACCTGAGCTAGTCTTAAAATTCCATTGCCAGAATTTGACTCTATCACTTGTTTGGTTCCCCTACCCCACCCCAAGCCTGTTCTCTGCCAGAAAAAGTTTTCGTTAGAATACCCTTCCCTTAATACTGGAGCAAATACGACCACTGACCCACCCTAATGTCCTTATTTTGAACTGTCTCCACGTCAAGGATAGGGTGCAGAGGTGGCTACAACAACACACCTATGGCACAACTCTGCCAGACTCACCTGGGCTCAGCAATTTATCTTTTCAGGAGGACAACAATTCTCCTACTCCCCACTTCCATGTCCTATGAGGCCAAGAAGGTCCCCTTGGGAACTAAACTCTTGGCTTAACAAGAGCCCCACTGTGTCAGCAGACTGTCATGCACTATAACCTGAACCAAGTCACGAGTTCTACCCTGCAGCACTGTACCCCCATCATGATTCTGTGAGGTTGACCCCAAAGATTGAATGCCACTGAATCTGACTTCAAAAAGCCAGTGGGTTTTGTTGTTCTTGTTTTTAGACAGGGTCTCACTCTGTCACCCAGGCTGGAGTGCAGTGACATGATTGCAGCTCACTGAAGTCTTGACCTCCCCAGGTTCAAGTGATCCTCCCACCTCAGTCTCCAAAGTAGCTGGGACCACAGGCATACCATTACGCCTGGCTAATTTTGTATTTTTTGTACAGACAGGGTCTATGTTGCCCAAGCTGGTTTTGACCTCCTGGCCTCAAGCAATCTACCCACCTCAGCCTCCCATAGCGCTGGGACTACAGGTATGAGTCACCACACCCAGCAAGTCAGTGATGTTTTAAATGGCAATAAATTGTTCCACCTTTCTGAGGCTCTTCCTCTCCATCTCCCACCTGTATCTTCATGACACTTCTATGATGAAACAGCTGCCTGCTCAAAGCCAGGTGCAAGTTTTACCCGTGGACTCATCAGGGACTGTGGCCTTGGCAACATTTTCTTTTTCTTTTTCCTTCTTTAATTTTCAGACAGAGTCTCACTGTCGCCCAGGCTGGAGTGCAGTGGTGCAATCTCAGCTCACTGCAACCTCTGCCTCCGGGTTCAAGTGATTCTCCTGCCTCAGCCTCCTGAGTAGCTGGGACTATAGGCGTGTGACACTATGCCTGGCTAATTTTTCTATTTTTAGTAGAGTATTTTTCTATTTTTAGTATTTTCACCATATTGGCCAGACTGGTCTCGAACTCCTGACCTTGTGATGTGCCCGCCTCGGCACATCACAAGGTCAGGGATTACACCTGTAATCCCAAAGTGCTGGGATTACAGGTGTGAGCCACTGCACTCAGCCGGAAACATTTTCTAACCCAGTTAATCATGAGGTTATAGCCTCTAGAAGCCAGAAAAACTATTTGTAGCAAAAATTTGCTTGCCTCAGACAAGTGGTTCTTCCTTCCCACATTCACATACCTTCTACTTCCTACTAAAATACACCTAGCTAAACATAGGCTGGCCAGGCCATCTCTGACTTTACTGGACATGTTCACACCTCAACACATTAGGGTCAAGATGTTACCAAGGGCCAGGCGCAGTGGCTCATACCTGTAATACAAGCACTTTCGGAAGCTGAGGAGGGTGGATCATCTGAGCTCAGGAGTTCAAGACCAGCCTAGGCAACATGGTGAAGCCCCGTCTCTACCAAAAATACCAAAAAAAAAAAAAAAAAATTAGCCAGGCATGGAGTCCCAGCTACTCAGGAGGCTGAGGCAGAATTACTTTAGCACAGGAGGTGGAGGTTGCAGTGGGCAGAGATCATACCACTGCACTCTAGCCTGGGTGACAGAGTAAGACCCTGTCTCAAAAATATATATAAATAGATAGATATAACCAAGAGCCCTGCTAATAGGCTATGTCTGCAAACATAGGCCACAATGCAATAATTATCACATCAACCCCAGGAATTTACTGATACTTGGGTTTAACCCTCAAATCACCAGAAAGCCACAGGGTTATACTGAATTTTAGCTGTGAAACTGGTAGAATTCAAAATAAAAACAAATTCTTCCCTCAATGTGACATGATACCTAAAGGTACCCTGGGTAGGGTGTGGTGGCTCATGCCTGTAATCCCAGCACTTTGGGAGGCTGAGGTGGGCAGATCACCTGAGGTCAGGAGTTTGAGATCAGCCTGACCAACACGGAGAAACCCCGTCTCTACTAAAAAAAAAAAAAAAAAAAAAAAAAAAACTAGCTGGGTGTGGTGGCGCATGCCTATAATCCCAGCTACTCAGGAGGCTGAGGCAGCAGAATCACTTGAAACCGGGAGGCGGAGGTTCCCCAGTCTGGGGAACAATAGTAAAAAAACTCCGTCTTAAAAAAAAAAAAAAAAAGTGAACTCTGGCTGGGCGCAGTAGCTTACTCCCATAATCCCACCACTTTGGGAGGCTGAGGTGGGAGGAACACTTGAGGCCAGGAGTTTGAGACCAGCATGGGCAACAGAGCGAGACCATGTCTCTAGTCCTCCCAGACAAAAAAAATTTTTTTTTTTAATTAGCTGGATGCAGTGGCACACACCTGTAGTCCCGGTTACTCAAGAGGGTAAGGAGAAGGACTGCTTGAGATTGGGAGGTTGAGGCTGCAGTGAACTATGATCACGTCACTGCACTCCAGCCTGAGCAACAGAGCAAGACTCTGTCTCAAAAAAAATAATAAAAAAAAGTGAACCTTGTGACTTTTCCACAGCTTTACCAGGCCCCTCTATTCCCAGATCTATCTCCAGATAACCATTTTAATTCAATGGCAGCAAACTAATTTATTACTGGGAGCCAAGGATAAGTCCTTTGAATCTCTTCTTCCTGGTTCCATCTGATCACTTTCTATTTGTTAATAATGAATCAATGGATAATAAATGGATAAAAGAAGCTAACAGGCCGGGCGTGGTGGCTCAAGCCTGTAATCCCAGCACTTTGGGAGGCCGAGACGGGCGGATCACGAGGTCAGGAGATCGAGACCATCCTGGCTAACACGGTGAAACCCCATCTCTACTAAAAATTACAAAAAACTAGCCGGGCGAGGTGGCGGGTGCCTGTAGTCCCAGCTACTCGGGAGGCTGAGGCAGGAGAATGGCATGAACCCGGGAGGCGGAGCTTGCAGTGAGCTGAGATCCGGCCACTGCACTCCAGCCTGGGTGACAGAGCAAGACTCCGTCTCAAAAAAAAAAGAAGCTAACAGATCAGTCGTTGGTTTGGTAAGGGAGGTGACTGCCCAAACTCTGTATTACCTGTGTATTTCTATTTTCCATGCTTTGTCTCTTTTCCTACTGACCATCCCTTTCCTCTAACAACTACTCTAGAAAAGTATTCTCCAACTCATCAAAGTAATAAGACTTAACATATCACTGGGCACGGTGGCTCACGCCTGTAATCCCACACTTTGGGAGGCCTAGGCAGGTGGATAACCTGAGGTCAGGAATTTGAGACCAGCCTGACCAACATGGAGAAACCCTGTCTCTACTAAAAATACAAAATTAGCCAGGCGTGGTGACGCATGCCTGTAATCCCAGCTACTTGAGTGGCTGGGGCAGGAATCACTTGAATCCGGGAGGCAGAGGTTACGGTGAGCCAAGATCATGCCACTGCATTCCAGCCTGGGCAACAAGAGCGAAACTCCATCTCAAAAAAAAAAAAGACTTTATCATTTGATACATTGCATGTATTCATCTAAACAAATGAATACATCCATTGGGCTTGGCTGTGTCAACAAGTCCCTTCCTAAGTGACTCAGTGGTGGAAAGCACAGACACTTCAGTTCTGTGACTACTCAACCTAACCTCCAGGACTCAGGCAAGTGTTCAACTAACTATGCCACTTGATAACGCCGCCTTAGAAATAAATGTTAATTCTGGTGTCACCAAAGGTCTCTTAAAACATCTTTTAATGATATTACATATTAACGGTATCCAGTATAATTCTGATTTTCCCCAGTCTTTGGCTGGCAAGTTCCAATCTCTGAATGTCAGATGCAAAGCTAGGGAATACTGACAAAATATACCAGATCCTCAAACAATGTCATTCCATTCAACATCATTTTCTTTGTTTCTTTTTTTTTTTTTGAGATGGAGTCTCGCTGTCTCCCAGGCTGGAGTGCAGTGGCGCAATATTGGCTCACTGCAAGTTCCGCCTCCCGACTTTTACACCATTCTCCCGCCTCAGCCTCCCGAGTAGCTGGGACTACAGGCCATACGTACCACCCATGCACAGCTATTTTTTTTTTTTTTTTTGGTATTTTTAGTAGAGATGGGGTTTTACCATGTTAGGCAGGATGGCCTCAATCTCCCAACCTCGTGATCTGCGGTCTCAGCCTCCCAAAGTGCTGGGATTACAGGCATGAGTCACTGTGCCTGGCCATTCAACATAATTTTCTTACAACATTGATGAGGGAAGAAAAAATGTTGGGGGGGCCGGGCGCAGTGGCTCATGCCTGTAATCCCAGCACTTTGGGAGACAGAGGTGCGTGGATCACTTGAGGTCAGGAGTTCGAAGACAGCCTGGCCAACATGGTGAAACCCCGTTTCTACAAAAAATACAAAAAATTGGCTGGGCGCGGTGGCTCACGCCTGTAATTTTAGCACTTTGGGAGGCCAAGGTAGGCAGATCACGAGGTCAGGAGTTTGAGACCAGCCTGGCCAATATGGTAAAAGCCCGTCTCTACTGAAAATACAAAAATTAGCCAGGCATGGTGGCGTGCACCTGTGGTCCCAGCTACTCAGGAGGCTGAGGCAGAAGAACTGCTTGAACTCAGGAGGTGGAGGTTGCAGTAAGCTGAGATTTCACCACTGCACTCCAGCCTTGGTGACAAAGGAAAACTCTGTCTCCAAAAACAGAAAAAAAAAAAAAAAACGAAAAAAAAAAACAGCCTGGTGCAGTGGTTCACACCTGTGATACTAGCACTTTGGGAGGCTGAGATGCGCGAATCACCTGAGGTCGGGAGTTCAAGACCAGTCTGACCAACATGGAGAAACCCTGTTGTTACTAAAAATACAAAATTAGCCAGGTGTGGTGGTGCATGCCTGTAATCCCAGGTACTTCGGAGGCTGAGGCAGGAGAATCGCTTGAACCCGGGAGGTGGAGGTTGCAGTGAGCCGAGATCACGCCGTTGTACTCCAGCCTGGGCAGCAAGAGTGAAACTCTGTCTCAAAAAAATAAAAAAATAAGCCAGACGTGGTGGGGCACACCTGTACTCCCAGCTACTCGGGAGGCTGAGACAAGAGAACTGCTTAAGCACAGGAGGCGGAGGTTGCAGTGAGCTGAGATCGCCCCATGGTACTCCAGCCTGGGCAACACAGTGAGACTCTTTTTTATTTTTATTTTTTGAGACGGAGTCTCGCTCTGTCGCCAGGCTGGAGTGCAGTGGCACTATCTTGGCTCACTGCAATCTCCACCTCCCGGATTCAAGCAATTCTCCTCCCTCAGCCTCCTGAGTGGCTGGGACTACAGGTGCATGCTGCCATGCCCAGCTAATTTTTTTTTTTTTTTTTTGGTATTTTAGTAGAGACAGGGTTTCCCCATGTTGCCCAGGCTGGTGTCGAACTCCTGAGCTCAGGCAATTCGCCCGCCTTGGTCTCCCAAAGTTCTAGGAATACAGGCGCGAGCCACCATGCCCGGCTAATAAGACTCTGTCTTTTTTTTTCTGAGACGGACTCTCGCTCTGTCGCCCAGGCTGGATTGCAGTGGCGCAAACTTGGCTCACTACAAGCTCCACCTCCCAAGTTCACGCCATTCTCCTGCCTCAGCCTCCCAAGTAGCTTCGACTACAGGCGCCTGCCACCACACCCGGCTAATTTTTTGTATTTTTAGTAGAGACAGGGTTTCACCATGTTAGCCAGGATGGTCTCAATCTCCCGACCTCGTGATCCGCCCGCCTTGGCCTCCCAAAGTGTTGGGATTACAGGCGTGAACCAACCACATCCGGCCGAGACTCCGTCTTAAAAAAAATAATAATAATGTGTCGGGCGCAGTGGCTCACACCTGTAATCCCAGCACTTTGGGAGGCCAAGGCAGGTGGATCACAAGGTCAGGAGTTCAAGACCACCCTGGTCAAGATGGTGAAACCCCGTCTCTACTAAAAATACAAAAATTAGCCAGGTGTGGTGGCAGGTGCCTGGAATCCCAGCTACACTGGAGGCTAAGGCAGAGAAATGCTTGAACCCGGGAGGAAAAGGTTGCAGTAAGCCGAGATAGTGCTACTGTACTGCAGCCTGGGAGACAGAGCAAAACTCTGTCTCAAAAAAAATAAATAAAAATAATAATAATAATAATAATACATAAAGTCGAAGTTTCCAAGAACCTATCAATGACGTTAAGTGAGAGCCTAATGTAATGGCATAAATATTCTATGGGCCCTTTGTCACACTGTCCTCCTTCCCCTGCCTTATCTCATCCCATAATTCAATGAGCATTAGTTAGCTACAATAAAAAAACCTGGGAGACATTAACTAACATCTGGCAAGTCTAATGACTTTAAAGACTGATCTACTTGGTTCATTCCTAAGTCGTTTCTACTAGACTACCCCACCCCGACCACAGAATATAGATGTTTTTCTTTACTTAGAAACGTTACCTAGGGGCTGGGCCAGTGGCTCATACCTGTAATTTCAATACTTTGAGAAGTCAAGGAAGGAGGATTGCTTGAGCCCAGGAGTTAGAGACCATCCTGAGCCACATAGTAAGACTCCGTCTCTACAAAAAAAAAAAAAAAAATTAGGCCAGGCGCAGTGGCTCATGCCTGTAAACCCAGCACTTTGGGAGGCCGAGGCGGGCAGATCACAAGGTCAGGAGTTTGAGATCAGCCTGGTCAACAAGGTGAAACTCCATCTCTACTAAAGATACAAAAAATTAGCCAGGCATGGTGGTGCACACCTGTAATCCCAGCTACTTGGGAGACTGAGACAGGAGAATTGCTTGAACCTAGGAGGAAGAGGTTGCAGTGAGCTGAAATCACGGCACCATTGCACTCAGGCCTGGGCAACAGGGTGAGACTCCATCTTGAAAAAGAAAAAAAAATTAGCCAGGTGTGGTGGTGTGTGCCTGTAGTCCCAGTTACTTGGGAGGCGAGGTGGAAGGATCACTTGGGCGAGCCCTGGAGGTTGAGGCTGCAGTGAGCTATGATTGCATCATTGCGCTCCAGCCTGGGCACAGTGCGAGACTAGCTAAAAAAAAAACAAAACAGCTACCCAGGTGTGGTGATGGGAGCTTGTAGTCCCAGCTACTCAGGAAGCTGAGGTGGGCGGATCACTGAGCCTATGAGCCCAGGAGTTCGAAGACGCAGTGAGTTATGATCATGCCACTGCACTCTAGCCTGGTCAACAGAACGAGACTGTATCTCTAAAAAACAGAACACATACACACACACACACACACACACACACACACACACACACGAAACATAACTTAGCATTATACATTATTTAGGGTACTTCATGTTGCCAAATTATGAGTTCCTTGGGCCAAGCACAAAGTAACAGAAAAACAGGGGACTTGGCCAGGTGCAGGGCTCACGCCTGTAATCCTAACACTTTAGGAGGCCGAGGCAGGTGGATTATCTGAAGTCAGATAATCCTGAGGTCAGGAGTTCGAGGCCAGCCCGGTCAACATGGCAAAACCCAGTCTCTACTAAAAATACAAAAATTAACCAGGCATGGTGGCAGCGGGCGCTTTTAATCCCAGCTACTCAGGAGGCTGAGGCAGAAGAACCGCATGAACCCAGGGATCGGAGGTTGCAATGAGCCGAGATCACACCACTTCACTCCAGCCCGGGCAATAGACTGAGACCCTGTCTCAAAAAAAAAGAATTCCCCCTACTGCAACCCTACTGTCCTCTCCCAAGCTTCCTCTTACATGCTACTGCTTGAGATAGAAATAAGACTTTGGCCAGGCGCGGTGGCTCAAGCCTGTAATCCCAGCACTTTGGGAGGCCAAGACGGGCGGATCACGGGGTCAGGAGATCGAGACCATCCTGGCTAACACGGTGAAACCCCGTCTCTACTAAAAAATACAAAAAACTAGCCAGGCAAGGTGGCGGGCACCTGTAGTGCCAGCTGCTCGGGAGGCTGAGGCAGGAGAATGGCATAAACCCGGGAGGCGAAGCTTGCAGTGAGCCAAGATCCCGCCACTGCACTTCTGGGCGACAGAGCGAGACTCCGTTTCAAAAAAAAAAAAACAAGAAATAAGACTTCTTAGCCTGAAGTGAACTATCATTCGAAAGCAAAACAGGTCAATTTCCAAGAAGTTTCTAGTTTATACCTTTCCTAGTTGAGCTATTAAGTATTTCCTGTATAAGCCGTTCTCTTCCATTTCCTGCTAGGTCAGTGTCAACAAATAACTGGTTCATATGAACAGGTTTAATTAAGCAGATAACTTACTATGTCAGCAAGATGAGCCAATATGTGATGATACCTTTGACTAAAGTTAGAGTAGATAAGTAGTGCTTCTCCAGACTGCAAGCATCTGAAATTTCAACAGTTTTCTTCCAGACATCCCAGAGTACGTTAGTTCCCTTCCACATGCCTAAATGATCCTCCAGCTTAAGAAAACTCAAGTCCATGCTGTTAAAAATGAGACGAACTTTTCACGGCATTCATGTAACATATTAATAGCTGCCCAAAATAGCTGTTATCTTCAGCAATAGCCCAACAGGTTCTCTCTAATTCTAAGTCCGTCTCCAAAGAGGAATCGCAAAGCATCCTAAAAGGTTGGTTTCAAGGGAAAGCCAATATAGCTTACTCATAAACATCTCTGCAAACGGAAGAATGAATAAACGAAATCCAAAGATAACCCTCCAACCTAATTTTAGTTTTTAAGTTTCTGACTCCTCTTCCCAGCAAACCTTTTTCAAGATTTGGCAAGCAGGCCACAGAGTAAGAAAAGTAAAGATTTCTGGTGTTCCCCAAGCTATTACTTCCTGCTGTTTTCCTCAAAGAGTGGGTAATCAGCTAGTTTACCACAATGCTAGTAAACAAGGAAAACTGACCGGCAGAAAGCAAAACCCTAAAGGCAAAGATAATCCAAACTAACCAAGAGCTATTTCTATCTGAGGTCAAATATAAGAAGAGAACTGCTTCTTAACAGCTCCTACTTAACAGTCCCACCCACACTACCCCACCCCCTCTAAATGGTGGCACTTGTTTGGTCACAAGAGCCAACTTTCTAACTTCAGAAAATCATCTCTCTTTCACATCTTTACTACTCACTAAAGATCTAGTGACAGACTTCTCATACCCTATAAACACCAAAAAATAACTCAGAGCCTACCTGGTTCTTCAATATACTAGGAATAAGGCTAGGTGCAGTGGCTCACACCTGTAATCCCAGCACTTTGGAAGGCTGAGGCGGCAGATCACCTGAGGTCGGGAGTTTGAGACCAGCTTGACCAACATGGAGAAACCCTGTCTCTACTAAAAATACAAAATTAGCTGGGTGTGGTTGTGCATGCCCGTAATCTCAGCTACTGGGGAGGCTGAGGCAGGAGAATCACTTGTACCCGGGAGGCGGAGGTTGCCGTGAGCCGAGATTGCGCCATCACACTCCAGCCTGGGCAACAAGAGCAAAACTCCATCTCAAAAAAAAACTAGGAATAAATTATTTCTCAAGTCTTTTAAAATTTCATGAGCTTACAGAAGACACCCAAAGAGCTCCTATACTCTGGCAGAACGTATATTACTAAGCCAAGGTTTCAAAAACCTATAGGCTTCAAAGAATGGGATATCCATATAAGGCAACACCCATATGAAACTCAACAGCCTTCCAAATCTGTCCCTGGCCATCACTAAAAAACGTGTGGCATTTCCCTGGAATCTGACAAGATAGGAGCTCAGATCTGAGGTAACGACATTCACTAGCCTCAGTTACTCTCTATTATTTTAGTTGCCTAAGTGTTTCCTTGCTTTGCTGTACTGTACAGAACACACTACATTCCCAAGAAAGGCAAAGCAGTACCCATTATTGCAAGATTCCTCTAGAAGGAAAAACTTCCACCACACTAATTTGAGAGACTTAATGAAAGGCACCTGCTACTAAAATCGGAAGCATAACTTATTCATTCAACAAATATTTACTAAATACTCTGTGCAAGCCTCTGAATATTCAATAGTAAATAAAAGAGGTATGGTTCCCATTTCTGCAGAATAAAGTTCAGTGAGACAGACACTAGACAAGCAAACAAATATGTAATTACAAAAAAAGCTATGAGTAGGGTAACCTAATCTATACCTGTTGTCCCAGTGTAAAATAAAAGCATTCCCCTTTACTCTCAAAAATGTCTCAGGTTGGACTACAAATGATATGGTCACCTTAACTGTGAAGGACAAGGTACTATGAGAGAGAATAACGCAGGCAAGTTACTTTAGCCTGGGTGATCAGAGAAGACTTCTTGGAAGACATGCCATTTAACTGAGTCCTGATGGGTGGTAAGGCTCCAGTCATTCTGGAAGGAAAAATGTTCCAAGTACACGGGACAGCACAGGTTATGACAGGGCTTGGGTCATTATTATTGATCAACATCAATTTTGACTAAATAAACGGAATTGTCAAAAAAGTGACTTAGAGCCAGGCATGGTGGCCCACACCTGTAAACCCAGCACTTTGGGAGGCCAAGGCAGGCAGATCACTTGAGGTTAGAAGTTCAAGACCAGCCTGGTCAGCATGGTGAAACCCCGTCTCTACTAATAATACAAAAATTGAGCTAGGAGCGGTGGCTCACACCTATAACCTTACCACTTTGGGAGGCCGAGGCAAGTAGATTGCCTGAGCTCAGGAGTTCAAGACCAGCCTGAGCAACACAGTGAAACCCCGTCTCTACTAAAATACAAAAAATTAGCCGGGTGTGGCAGTGTGCGCCTGTCTCCAAAAAAAAAAAAATTTGGCCAGGCGTGGTAGAGCACACCTGTAGTCCCAACTACTCCAGAGGCTGAGGCATGAGAATCACTTAACCCGGGAGGCAGAGATTACAATGAGCTGAGATCACGTCACTGCACTCCAGCCTGGGCGACAGAGAGAGAGACTCTGTCTCAAAAAAAAAGGCCGGGCGCAATGGCTCAAAAAAAAAAAAAAAGACTTGGGCAGGTGCGGTGGCGCATGCATGTAATCCCAGCTGCTCAGAAGGCTGAGGCAGGAGAGTCACTTGAGCCTAGGTGTGCACGTTTAACCAAAGCAAGACCCTGTCTCATACATACACACACAAAAGTGACTTGGGGCTTCCCAGAGATCAACTTGTATGTGCAAGATTAAAATATGCTAGGCATGTAATTGTTAGAACTCAAAATTCAAACATAAAGACAAAAAAGAACCTTTAAGACAGTGGCTTTCAAACTTTTATAAGTCATGAAACCCTCCAAGAATCTGAAAAACACTTCAGATCTTCATGCAGAAAATGCATATATTCACGTATGCACACATCCACATATACACAATTTGAAGACGTTCATAGGCAATGCCACCACCCAAACCCCAGCACCACCAGAAGTTCATAATGAACTACAAGATTTAAAAAGTCCTCTTTCATTAAGGCAGAAGCAAGCTAACTTATTTGGGAGTTAAGCTATTTCTTAAGATTTACTGACAACATCCAGGAATAAAGAGAAAAACTAAATGTATATATTTTTAAAAAGATATCACAACAATTTTAAGTCCCTTAAAAACAATGAAAAATAGACAACAACGTATCACCAAGACTCAATGAGACTAATTTTTCCCATCATTTTAGAAAGCTAGAGCTGCCCTTTAATTCTTACCTTACTAACATTGAGTGAAGCTAGGGGAGGAGGGGTTTCTGTTCGGTCATTAATTATTTCCACTTCTGAAACATACTGTAAGTTTATGAGCAAGATGTCTGCATGGTTGGGCTTTCCACTGGAAGAGGGACATTCTGGTGAGAAAAAAAAAGTTAAGGAAAAATAGGACAAGCAGAGGCATTGACACTTCCCAAAAGGGGCACAGAAAACACAATTCACACAAGGCTTGTAAAAGGCAGGCCAGGAGCATGAAGCCCTTTTAAGAATCACAGTTCTCCTCAGGAAATCTCTGCCTGTCACCTTCCTCCTGCCCAAATCCTTGGAAGCTTCCAAAGGAGTTCTGTCACCTTCTCTCTACTGGCTTTATGGGGAGGCATAACACAGATTTAATGCGTTTGTCTTAAACCTACGAGTCAGACAAAAGAGCTAGACCTTTCTGTTCTTCGTATAATACTCTGTATCTGCACAGTGTTCTTTTTACTCTTTCAGATGTGAGCTTTCCCATTTTGCAAAGGCGAAAACTACACACTGGAAAGGAAATTCACCCAAGGTGACCCAGCCAGTTAATCCATTCATTCATTCACACATTCATTCTCCAAACATTTAAGAGCCTACTGTATGTCAACTAAAAACTGAGTAATTTGGCCGGGCGCGGTGGCTCAAGCCTGTAATCCCAGCACTTTGGGAGGCCGAGGCGGGCGGATCACAAGGTCAGGAGATCGAGACCATCCTGGCAAACACGGTGAAACCCCGTCTCTACTAAAAAAAAAAAAACAAAAAACTAGCCGGGCGAGGTGGCGGGCGCCTGTAGTCCCAGCTACTCGGGAGGCTGAGGCAGGAGAATGGCGTAAACCCAGGAGGCGGAGCTTGCAGTGAGCCGAGATCGCGCCATTGCACTCCAGCCTGGGGGACAGAGCAAGACCCCGTCTCAAAAAAAAAAAATAAAATAAAAAATAAATAAAAATAAAAATTGAGTAATTCAGCCAGGCGCAATGGCTCACGCCTGTAATCCCAGCACTTTGGGAGGCTGAGGCAGGCGAATCACATGAGGTCCAGGAGTTCGAGACCAGCCTGGCCAACATGGCGAAACCCCGTCATTACTAAAAAAAAGTTAGCCGGGTGTGGTGGCACATGCCTGTAATCCCAGCTACTCTGGAGCCTGAGGCAGGAGAATCACTTGAACACAGGAGCCAGAGGTTGCAGTGAGCTGAGATCGTGCCACTGCACTCCAGCCTAGGTGACAGAGTGAGACTCCGTCCCCCCCCCCCAAAAAAAAGAGTATTTCCTAGTTTCAAGACCCTTCCAACCAAACCACTAAAGTAAAAGGTCTTATTTCTTCCAGGTGTAACCTCTCATTTTTTGAAAAAGCAACTATTGTTAGCATGGTGGCTCACGCCTGTAATACCAGTACTTTGGGAGGCCGAGGCGGGCGGATCACGAGGTCAGGACATCGAGACCATCCAGACTAACACAGTGAAACCCTGTCTCTACTAAAAATACAAAAAATTAGCTGGGCGTCGTGGCGGGTGCCTGTAGTCCCAGCTACTCAGGAGGCTGGGGCAGGAGAATGGCACAAACCTGGGAGGCAGAGTTTGCAGCGAGCCAAGATCGCACCACCCACCACTGCACCACTCCAGCCTGGGCAACAGAGCAAGACTCTGTCTCAAAAAAAAAAAAAAAGCAACTACTCTTACTATAATTAGTTTCAAAGGACATCTTCCTAAACTAGAAATCTACAAGCAGTGGTTAAATGAATTAAAATACTTGCCACTCAAAGGCAGCAGACTCAGTAGGAAACTTCATTTTGAAAGATGCCATGGCCGGGCACGGTGGCTCACGTCTGTAATCCCAGCAATCTGGGAGGTCAAGGCAGGCAGATCACCTGAGGTCAGCAGTCTGAGACCAGCCTGACTAACATGGAGAAACCCCGTCTCTACTAAAAAAAAAAATAAATACAAAATCAGCCGGGTGTGGTGATGCATGCCTGTAATCCCAGCTACTAGGGACGCTGAAGCAGGAGAATCGCTTGAACCTGGGAGGCGGAAGTTGCAGTGAGCCCAAATCAAGCCACTGCACTCCAGCCTGGGCAACAGGAGTGAAACTCCGTCTCAAAAAAAAAAAAAAAAAAAAAAAAAAAAAGCCGGGCGGTGTCTCAGGCCTGTAATTCCAGCACTTTGGGAGGCCGAGGCGGGCAGATCACGAGGTCAGGAGTTCGAGACCATCCTGCCCAACATGGTGATACTCCGTATCTGTTAAAAAAAAAAAGATACAAAAATTAGCTGGGCGTGGTGGCGCGTGCCTATAATCCCAGCTACTCCGGAGGCTGAGGCAGGAGAATCGCTTGAACCAGGGAGTCGGAGGCTGCAGTGAGCCAAGATCGCGTCACTGCACTCCAGCCTAGGAACAGAGCGAGACTCCATCTTAAAAAAAAAAAAAAGATACCATAAAAAATTACTCCTTCAAGATTCCAATAAACCCACCTGTAGCTCCCATAAAAGGGGAAGCTGTGGCACATTTATCCCAACAAGGAAGCGTTTCGTTTCCAAGACTGAGTTTCCTGGAGTAATTCAGAAGTCATTCCCACCCCAAAGAAGCAGGCCACCTTTTCCAATCAATTTAACATTGCTGCTTTCAAAAGGGAGGCTGCTACTACTACGTAAAAGGACTCCATGTGCTGGACTGATCAAGGCAGCATGAGAACTTCACTCTTTCACCTGTAACTCACACATCCCCAACCCACATAAGCCCCGGCAAGCCCTCTCTGGAACAGGTTTCCAATGCAAACATCCCCCAAACAGCGATTTCCAAATGACCGAGAAGCCTAAAAGTCAGAACAGCCCCCCCACCACCACACATACACACGCATCAGCGAAACAAGCCACTATCCCCAGTTCAGATACAAACTCTGCCCTGCACTTACTCTCCCCCAAAACAGGCAAGGACCAATTTGGTCACCATCCCACCGCCCTTCCTTGGACGAAATCCCATCAGTGCACATGCCCTCCTAAATTCTATACCTTTGCCCTACCAGCAGTTCCTTACCCTAAACACCCCTCCCCATAATATTTCACCCGCCCCTCCTTTCCATCCGGGCTCCAATCCACCAGCCCCCTCCCAACACCACCCCCTCTCCTAATCACTGTGTCCCCTCTCATAACGTTCTTCCCGAAAAGCCATCCCCGTGTCAAGCCCTCCTCCACCCACTGATCCTCGGTAAAGCCCCAGCTCCTGCAAGGGGAGACAGGATCCCCAAAGCTGACCGAAGGGCCCGCGGGAGGGGGAGGGGAACTCAGGGCCATGCGCATGCGCCCCGGGCGCCGCGGTAGCCGGTCGCCCCTAGGCCCGGAGAGAGCCCCAGCCGCCGCCGTCGTCCCCCACCCCCCGACCACCGCACCTACACGCCGGCCCGGACTCGGGCTTCACGCAGGGAAGGATACTTAAAGCCAGCATTTTGGATTGGTAGTCGAAGGCTACCACCTCGCCCTGCAGCCGCTGCTCCTGGCACGTCCGGCACGACACCTGGCTCCCAACGCTGAAGTACTCGCCCGGAGGAGCCGCCATCTTGGGAGTGCAGCCGCGGCCGGCGGCGGCGGCGGCAGCAGCGGGCGAAAGCCGGGCCCCTAGTGAGCGCCGCGACGCGACGCGACGCACGGAGCGGGCTTGCGTCACACGCCGGGGCGTGGTCTGACGCTGGGTGGATAGGGAGCCTAGGTGGACTAGGGAAGAAGAGGAAATAAAGGGGAATCTGAAAAATATTTGTGTAGCTGCGTCCGCTCGGTTAAATGCTTGTAGAGTCCATTTTAGAAGTTAAGGATAAATGACCTACGTGGAATGAAAGGGGGAAAAAGGAGAGAGCTGCAGTCTCCATTATATGCACACCTTCCACACAAGAGTTTAGTGAATGAATTTTATAAAATATATTAACCCCATTTTGCATATAAGGAATCAGAGCCTCAGAGGACTTAACAATACTTGGACAAGATGATTATAACGGCCGGGAGCGGTGGCTCACGCCTGTAATACCAGCACTTTGGGAGGCCGAGGCAGGTGGACCACCTGAGGTCGGGAGTTCGAGATCAGCCTGGCCAAGATGGTGAAACCCTGTCTCTACTAAAAATACAAAAATTAGCCGGGTATGGTGGCGCGTGGCTGTAATCCCAGCTACTAGGAGGACTGAGGCTGGAGGATCGCTCGAACGTGGGAGGCGGAGGTTGCACTGGGCCGAGATCGTGCCACTGCACTCCAGCCTGTGCAATAGAGCAAGACTCCGTCTCAAAAAAAAAAAAAAAAAAAAGATGATTGTAACTAGAGAGTGATAGTGGAAAGAACATTGGCTGTGGAGTGAGATAAGCCGGAACCAGAATCCCAGGTCAACCTATTACTAAATCACCTGACCTTGAGTAAGCAAATTACCTGATCCTGTTTCTTCATAGGCATTTGTACTGTCACTTCTTGAGCATCTAACAGCCCTTTGAGGTAGGTATCAATGTCCTCCTTTTACAGAAACTAAGTTTTAGACTAAACTTGTCCACGGTTCCACAATTAGCAAAAACAGTCTACCTATTTACAAGGACAGTGCTATTTACTGCTATACTGTGTTAGATAATAATACCTACCTCATAGTTAGGAGGTTTAAATGCGATAACGTGTATATGTGCATGGCATGTACTAGGTCTTTAATAAATGGTAGTTCCCCTTTAGTCATCCATTATTCTTACAAGTCAAGACACTTCCCCTTCTTCCTTTTTGCCCTGTCCCCCAGAAAGCCAGGCAAAAGGCAGGAATGAGGAGCAGCAGATAGTGACAAAGAGGAACTTGGAGGAGGGGTTTTGCACCCCTGCCCTTTAATGTCCATCTGATATACAAAACAGTCATTTTCTTAATCTTATGTAAAGGACTATGTGCATGTATTTTCAAGCCCTACCAATTGCTGTCGCTAATCCACCCACCGCCACTATAGAAATTTTGGATCCTCACTTCATGTATGAGAAACAGGTTGACCTTTCTGTAGTCCAGAGGGAGGCAAAGGACCAGTCCTGGCGCAGCTTAACCTGAACAAAGTTCAAAAGTACTTCCTTGCCCTCCAAGAAACATAAACTTCCTGGTGTTGGAGGTATTGATACAATCATTGTAATAGGAATAAAAATTCTGCTCCTTCATAGTGTGCTTTTTCAGAGAACTTTTTTTGTTTTATTGTGTTTTGTTTTTGAGACAGAACCTCGCTCTGTCACGCAGACTGGAGTGCAGTGACGCTGTCTCGGCTCGCTGCAACCCGCACCTCCCAGGTTCAAGCGATTCTCCTGCCTCAGCTTCCTGAGTAGCTGGGTTTACAGGCGCGAGCCACCATGCCTGGCTAATTTTTGTACTTTTAGTAGAGATGGGGTTTCACCATGTTGGCCGGGCTGGTCTCAAATTCCTGGGCTCAAGCAATCGTCCTGCTTCGGCCGGCCTCTCAAAGTGCTGGGATTACAGGCATAAGCCATTGTGGCCAGCCTCAGAATTTTCATGCCTCTCATCTTTGTCCTGTCCTCCATAACAAATCACACATAATCGCCATTCCAGTTTTCCACTTTTTATATGGAATCATGATTATAGGTTTTCATAAAAGACTTCTAGGAGCCATTAGGAAAGGCCTTCTTGGAGGAAGTGAAAAATACCTACTGAGACCTGAAGGATTAGCAAGGAAAAAGAGTGGCCATGTTCCAGGCAGAGGGAACTGCATGGGCCAGGACCCCTAGGATGAGAGAACTTAGTGTTTTCAAGGAATGTATAGCTCAGAAATATTACAAAGCAGAGTGTGGGAACAGGCTGGTGAAGGTTGAGGCTAGATCCAGAGCAAACTTTCAAAGACTCAGTAAACAATGTAGGCTTTCTCCTTGGGCAATTAAAAACTTCCTGGTGGTGTCTGGGCACGGTGGCTCACACCTCGAATCCCAGCACTTTGGGAGGCTGAGGCGGGCAGATCACGAGGACCATCCTGGCTAACATGGTGAAACCCAGTCTCTACTAAAAATACTAAAGATTAGCCAGGTGTGGTGGCGGGCGCCTGTAATCCCAGCTACTCAGGAGGCTGAGGCAAGAGAATGGCGTGAACCCGGGAGGCGGAGCTTGCAGTGGCCGAGATCCGTGCCACTGCACTCCAGCCTGGGGGACAGAGCGATACTCCGTCTCAAAAAAAAAAAAACAAAAAAAAACAACTTCCTGGTGTTGGAGGTATTGGTACAATCATTGTAACAGGAATAAAAATTCTGTTCACTACGAAGGCAATAAACTAAGATTTATATCCAGCTTCCCTCCCTTACCCTTTTTTTTTTTTTTTGACAGGGAGTTTTGCTCTTGTTGCCCAGGCTAGAATGCAATGGCACAATCTCAGCTCGCCACAACCTCCACCTCCGGGCTCAAGCGATTCACTTCCCTCAGCCTCCTGAGTAGCCGGGATTACAGGCATGTGCTACCACACCCAGCTAATTTCGTGTTTTTAGTGGCGACAGGGTTTCTCCATGTTGGTCAGGCTGGTCTCCAACTCCCCACCTCAGGTGATCCACCCGCCCTGCCTGGCCTCCCAAAGTGCTGGGATTACAGGTGTGAGCCACCTCACCCAGCATCTTTTTTTTTTTTTTTTTGAGACGGAGTCTTCCTCTGTCGCCCAGGGTGGAGTGCAGTAGTGCGGGCTCGGGTCACTGCAACCTCCGCCTCCCTGGTTCAAGCGATTCTCATGCCTCAGCCTCCCGAGTAGCTGGGACTACAGGCACCTGCCATCACGCCCGGCTAATTTTTTGTTTTGTTTCTTGAGACGGAGTCTTGCTCTGTTGCTGAAGCTGATGTGCAATGGCTCAATCTCGGCTCACTGCAACCTCTGCCTCCCGGGTTCAAGCGATTCTCCTGCCTCAGCCTCCCGAGTAGCTGGGATTACAGGCACTCGCCACCATGCCCAGCTAATTTTTTGTATCTTTAGTAGAGACGAGGTTTCACCATGTTGACCAGGCTGGTCTGGAATTCCTGAACCTGTAATCCGCCTGCCTTGGCCTCCCAAAGTGGTGGGATTATAGGCGTGAGCCACTGTGCCCGGCTTAATTTTTGTATTTCTAGTAGACGCGGGGTTTCACCATGTTGACCCACCTGGTCTGGAACGCCTGACCTCAAGTGATCTGCCTGCCTCCGCCTCCCAAAGTGTTGGGATTACGGGTGCGAGCCACCGCACCTGGCCCCCTACACTTTTCTAATTAGTGAAATTAATCTCTTTCGGAGAAGAACACAGATTTACATTATCATTTTAATCTACCTATTAGAAAACTTTTAAAGAACTGGGCGCTGTGGCTCACGCCTGTAATCCCAACACTTTGGGAGGCTGAGGTGGTTGGATCACCTAAGGTTAGGAGTTTGAGGCCAGCCTGGCCAACATGGTGAAACCCCATCTTTACTAAAAATACAAAAATTAGCCAGACGTGGTGGCGCATGCCTGTAATCCCAGCTACTGTAGGGCAGAGGCAGGAGAATTGCTTGAATTCGGGAGGCGGAGGTTGCAGTGAGCCGAGATTTTGCCAATGCACTGCAGCCTGGGCAGCAAAGTGAGACTCCGTCTCAAAAAAAAAAAAAAAAAAATTAGCCGGGCGTGGTAGCGCAGGCCTGTAATCCAGCATAGAAGACAAGAACGAAGATCCCTCTCAAAAAGAAAAAAAAAAAAACTTTCCTTTTTTTTTGTTTTTTTTTTTGAGATGGAGTCTCGCCCTGTCCCTGTCGCCCAGGCTAGAGTGCAGTGGTGCCATCTTGGCTCACCGAAACCGCCGCCTCCCGGGTTCAAGCGATTCTCCTGCTTCAGCCTCCCTAGTAGCTAGGACTACAGGTGCATGCCACCACGCCCAGATAATTTTTGTATTTTTAGTAGAGATGGGGTTTCACTATGTTGGCCAGGCTGGTCTGGAACTCCTGACCTCGTGATCTGACCGCCTTGGCTTCCCAAAGTGCTGGGATTACAGTTGTGAGCCACCGCGCCTGGCAAAAAACAAAAAACAACAACAACAAAAAAACTTTTCAAGAACAAAGTTGATCGAGGTAGGAAGAAACTAAGGAGACACTGTTCAACAGTCTTCTAGGCAGGACCTCGCCTAGAATAGCTGAGATTTCTATTTTCTATGTGTGTTCTTCCAGATGACTGTTTCAAACTCTGTCGCGGGTGTGTGCCAATCCTCTTCCCATACCAACACTGTTACTATCTCTTGGTTTCATCTGCCTAAGCAGGGTTTTGGATGGCAGGAAGATGGGGGTGGGGGAAGCAAGGGAAGAACTG
The DNA here is from genome assembly GCF_003255815.1 of Theropithecus gelada. Lineage (NCBI taxonomy): Eukaryota > Metazoa > Chordata > Mammalia > Primates > Cercopithecidae > Theropithecus > Theropithecus gelada. Next base: position 32,387,505 of record NC_037684.1, read on the forward strand.
GGAGGAAGTGTGACTTTGCGCTATATGTGAGAATTCGCCTTTTTAGGGAAGACCCCTCAAAATCAAGAGACTTATCTGTCAGCCTCCAAATTAATAGCGGGCGATTTAGAAAGGAAGAGTCTTGAGGTAGGCGAGTATGGGGTGAACTGATTAGGTGTGTATCCAAATTTAGGATCCCGCTTCAGCTCCCAGGAGGAGGGGCTGTCTGCAGCCTTTTCTCCAGAGGATCTCAGATTTTTTTTTTTTTTTTGCTTTTTTTTTTTTTTGGTGGGTATTGGTACTGGAGAAGAGGGGTCCGGTCGGGAAAGAATCCTGGCCCTGGAGATTACATATCTGCCTTCGCATCAGCAGAGCAGGGACGCTGGGAGCGCGGGCAGCCCGCCGGCTAGTCCGTCCCCTGACCCGGAACCGCACCGGTGCCGCAGCTAGCCGGCTACCCACGTGCCGGCAACAACGGCCACGTGGGGCCCTGAGGAAACGCCTTTATAAAGGTTTGTCCCCTACGCTGCCCAGTAGGGAGGAAAACCGGAGGAGAGCGCAGGAGGAAACAGTACCGGCTGGAGGCCGGTCTTGCAGGAGCCGGGGACTGCCGGGGGCGGGTCCGGGGGCGGGGCTTGGTGATGACCGCTGGCGGGGCGGGGCCTCGGACTCAGAGGGGTGGGCTTTAGAGAGCCGCGGGCCGACGCTGCTTGGGTGTCTGGACATTTTGGCTTCCGTCCTGAAGCAAGCCCTGGCTTCGTCGGTAGCTGGGCCGCCATGGAGTCCACGCTGGGCGTGGGCATCGTGATAGCCGAGGCGCTACAGAACCAGCTAGCCTGGCTGGAGAACGTGTGGCTCTGGGTCACCTTTCTGGGCGATCCCAAGATCCTCTTTCTGTTCTACTTCCCCGCGGCCTACTACGCGTCCCGCCGTGTGGGCATCGCGGTGCTCTGGATCAGCCTCATCACCGAGTGGCTCAACCTCATCTTCAAGTGGTGAGACAGAGAAGCCCTCCGGCATCCTGGTCCCCACCCCTGAGGGCCCTGAGTCATGTGTAAGCCCTGGCCCCTCTCTCAGCAACTGTCTCAAGGGCCTTCCACCCCCTACTCTGTAGTCTCTAATTTTTTTCCCCTTTGAGCATCTTCGTGCCGCTTGGACTCAAACCTCAGAGTCTACCCATCCTACTCATTAGACCAGTGTTCTTCAAACTGGTCTGATCAAAAAATCACCTAAGAGGCGTGCCTAAAATGTAAATATCCCGTCCTCATCTCACACTTACTGATTTAGAAACTCCAAAGGGTTGGGAATTTATTTTTTATTTTTGTTTTTCGGGAATTCGTATTTTAACAGATATCTATGGTGATTTAAGTAGTGGAGAGCCCTACCTCTCAACTCACTTTTTCATTCATCTATTCACTCATTTGCTATAATTTTTAAGAAGCATGCTTTGTGCTGGGCATCACAGTAGCTGCTACGGACAGAGACAGCTTGCAGGTTAAGGTGTGGTCCCTGGACCATGCCCAACGGCACAGGCAGCACCTGAGAACTGACTAGAAATGCAGACTCTCAGTCCCAGGGCCAGAATGACAGAATCAAAATCTGCATTTTAACAAGGTTCCCAGGTGATTTTCTGTGCGAGTGCAGTAAAGTCTGGGCTAAAGCACTGCTTTCCAGGGAACACTTTCCCTTCCTTCTCTTTCATTCACTAGTAGACTCTTCACACTGAGACTTAGAAGCCAGGGATCCCAGGAACGTGGGTGGAGGCCCTGTGACCCTTGGGGCTGGGCATGCAGCCACACCTCCCTTCACCTCAACCTCTGTTGCCAGATCCTCAGCCTGGGGGAAGAAAGGGAGGCTCATAGGAGGTATTTCAATGGGCTCGAATGACTTGCTGAAAAACAACATAGAGTTCCCCTCCCTTCCACTCTTTTCCACAAGGGCCTCATCCTTATGTAAAGGGAACCACAGTGGTCTATTCACTTCTTTCTTGCCTAATTGCCCTTTGCTTTGTGCTCTCTCCTCCCTCAAAGTCTGTATAAGCCTCCCCCTCTAGTTCTTGTCCCCCAAAGATCACAATCTCCCACAGACACTATTAATGTCCCCCAAGTGGCAAAGTCCCTATTCATTTTCTTTTTCTTTTTTTTTTTTCTGAGACGGAGTCTCGCTCTGTTGCCCAGGCTGGAGTGCAGTGGCCGGATCTCAGCTCACTGCAAGCTCCGCCTCCCGGGTTCACGCCATTCTCCTGCCTCAGCCTCCCGAGTAGCCGGGACTACAGGCGCCCGCCACCTCGCCCGGCTAGTTTTTTGTAGTTTTTAGTAGAGATGGGGTTTCACCGTGTTAGCCAGGATGGTCTCGATCTCCTGACCTCGTGATCCGCCCGTCTCGGCCTCCCAAAGTGCTGGGATTACAGGCTTGAGCCACCGCGCCCGGCCTCTTTTTCTTTTTTTCAAGACAGAGTTTCGCTCTTGTCACCCAGGTTGGAGTGCAATGGCGTGATCTTGTCTTACTGCAACCTCCACCTCCTGGGTTCAAGCCATTTTCCTACCTCAGCCTCCCAAGTAGCTGGGATTACAGGTGTGTGCCACCACACTCAGCTAATTTTTGTATTTTTAGTAGAGAAGGGGTTTCGCCTTGTTGGCGAGGCTGGTCTCAAACTCCTGACCTCTGGTGATCCACCCGCTTCAGCCTCCCAAAGTGCTGAGATTATAGGTGTAAGCAACCCAGCATTCTTTTTTTTTTTCTTTTTGAGATGGAGGCTTGCTCTGTTGCCCAGGCTGGAGTGCGATGGCACCATCTTGGCTCACTGCAACCTCTGTCTCCCAGGTTCAAGAGATTCTTCTGCCTCAGTCTCCCATGTAGCTGGGATTATAGGCGCCCACCACCACACCCAGCTAATATTTGTATTTTTAGTAGAAAGGGTTTCGCCATGTTGGCCAGGCTGGTCTCGAACTCCTGGCCTCAAGTGATCCGCCCTCCTCTGCCTCCCAAAGTGCTGGGATTACAGGCATGAACCACCGTGCCTGGCACCCCCATTCATTTTCTGTGTGAGCACTTGATGTATACTAGGCTCACTTTTCAGAGGGGAGAGGCAAGTGCCTTCTGTGTTTCCCTCCCCAGCACGTGGTTTCCTGCCAGCATCTCTTTTGCTATCCCATCTTTTGTCTTTCTGGCTACAGCAGCCTCTTCATTGTGTGGTTCCCAGGGCCCAGCCAAGCACTTACTAGACCAGGGGATTTTGACATATTTTTGTCCTCCTTATTCTTTCTCAGCCTTCTCTGTCCATTTCCCACTCCCATTTTCAGACCTGAGAGGCTCACCTAAATAATTTAGGTGTGAGGCCGGGCGCGGTGGCTCAAGCCTGTAATCCCAGCACTTTGGGAGGCCGAGGCGGGCGGATCACGAGGTCAGGAGATCGAGACCATCCTGGCTAACATGGTGAAACCCCGTCTCTACTAAAAATACAAAAAACTAGCCGGGCGTGGTGGCGGGCGCCTGTAGTCCCAGCTACTCGGAGGCTGAGGCAGGAGAATGGCCTGAACCTGGGAGGCGGAGCTTGCAGTGAGCCGAGATCGCGCCACTGCACTCCAGCCTGGGTGACACAGCGCGAGACTCCGTCTCAAAAAAAAAAAAAAATAATAATAATAATAATAATTTAGGTGTGGATAATTCAGGCTGTAACTGGGGACATGGAGGCAGGGGTAGCAGGAGGGTTAGTGAGGGCCTGTGGGAGAGAGCTGGGTCCTGGGTTCCCTGTGGATGATAAGAGCTGGCCCTGCAGTGAGAGGGGGTGGAGTGGGACAACTGAGTATCTCAGAGCACACACACATGCTTACCACAATCTCTTGCCTCTGTATCAGTTTTATTTTTTATTTTATTTATTTTTTCTTTTTTTGAGACAGGATCTCACTCCATCACCAGGCTGGAGTATAATGGCACAATCACAGCTCACTGCAGCCTCAACCTCCTCAGCTCAAGTGATCCTTCCCACTTCAGCCTCTGGAGTAGCAGGGGCTACAGGCGCACCCCAAGATGCCTGGCTAATTTTTGTATTTTTTGTAGAGATGGGGTTTTGTCATGTTGCCCAGGCTGTTCTCGAACTCCTGGGCTCAAGCGATCTGCCCGCCCAGCCTCCCAAGTAGCTGGGACTATAGGTGTGCACCACCACTTCCAGCTAATTTTTTGTTTTTGTTGAATCTGGGTCTTGCTATGTTGCCCAGGCTGGTCATGAACTCCTGGCTTCAAGTGATCCTCCAGCTAAGGCCTCCCAAAGTACTGGGATTACAGTCATGAGCCACTGCACCTGACCCCAGGCTAGTTTTTAAAAATAGTGTTTCCACAGGCTCTGAGGGTTAGGAAAAAAAAGAAATAGTGTGCTTTCTTTCTCCCGTTCTAAGGTAGAAAACCACGGCAAGGTATCCATGGATACCTTAAGAGCAATGGACAGAATCGTAGTCCCTTTTTGACTTCACCCCTCAGGCCCTCCAGAGTACTCCGTGTCCTGCCCACCTTGTACCCCCCTGGCTGTGTATGCATGTGGAAAGTCATCTTGCATCTGTTCTCTTCCAGGTTTCTTTTTGGAGACAGGCCCTTTTGGTGGGTCCATGAGTCTGGGTACTACAGCCAGGCTCCAGCCCAGGTTCACCAGTTCCCCTCTTCTTGTGAGACTGGTCCAGGTGGGAAGCCTCAAACATTCTCCCTTTCCCAATGTGGTTAGGGTTCAGGTGAACATTTCAGGGTACTTTTCAGCCTGGGTGGCCCAACCAAAGGTCCAGCCTCTCAATTACTGGCCCAGAGAACAAAGGAACCCCAGGGAGACCAAGCTGAGTTATGGGAGGAGGGCACTCATGCTATGTACCAGCTGCCCACTTTGTGTAGAGTACAGCCAAGAGACACATACCAGGACAGAAACCTGAGTGCAGTGACCTCAGGTGGCAGTAAAAAGGCCTCAGAACAGAGCCAGTTATGGATCAGTGCTGGGGAAAAGCTCTCTTCTCAGCCAGGAGAGACAGCTGTATTATTGAGGCATCACCAGAGGCCCCTGGGTCCTGCCTCCATCTTCTCACCACAAGCTTCTGGATTCACTGGCAGGCAGCCCTTCTGGACACTGCATGATCACAGGAGCAGCCCTCTGGCCCATAATGACGGCCCTGTCTTCGCAGGTGGCCACTCGGGCCCGCAGGTATGCCCTTGGCATTGCCCACCATTGGGAGCAGGGGTGATGGCACCCTGTACCTAAAAGACCCAGCAGCATGCAGTCTGGGAGCTGGAGTTTTGGGGACCCTAGGTTGTGTGGTTCAACCATGGGGTACCTGGGTGCTGCAGGCTAAGCTGTGTATGGACACGCTCTGAGCTCCTTGCCTCTCTTCTTTCTAGCCGCTGGGTAAGGGTAATGCCTAGCCTAGCTTATTGCACCTTCCTTTTGGCGGTTGGCTTGTCGCGAATCTTCATCTTAGCACATTTCCCTCACCAGGTGCTGGCTGGCCTAATAACTGGTGAGCAACTGGGGCAATGGGGTGGACTGAGAGGATGCCTTTGGCAGTGGGAGGTTCAGTCTAGGATCTTCCCATCGCTCCCAGCTTCTGTAGAGCCCAGCCAAGAGGCCCCCCGTTATGTCTCAGTTTGTTCCCTTGCCAAGCTGCACTGCAGCTGGGGGTGGGTGTGGGGAGGGTCATATCCCCAAACTCCCTGAAGCTGCCGTCACTCCACTCTCCTAGGCGCTGTCCTGGGCTGGCTGATGACTCCCCGGGTGCCTGTGGAGCGGGAGCTAAGCTTCTATGGGTTGACCGCACTGGCCCTCATGCTAGGCACCAGCCTCATCTATTGGACCCTCTTTACGCTGGGCCTGGATCTTTCTTGGTAAGTCTCGCTTTGAAGCCTGGGCAGGCTGGGCCCTGTCCTATCTCGCCTGCACCTAGCCTGGTGTGTCTCTGGTTCATTATAGCTAAAAAAGGACACATTACCTATTCCCATAGACCCTCACAAGCACAAAGCAGAACATGGGAGTGGGCCCCAAGGGCAGATGGCGAAGAGCCAGTGGCCTTCTACGTTCCAGCCTCTCCTGGCAAGGACTCTTCTTCCCCACAGGTCCATCAGCCTAGCCTTCAAGTGGTGTGAGCGGCCTGAGTGGATACACATGGATAGCCGGCCCTTTGCCTCCCTGAGCCGTGACTCAGGAGCTGCCCTGGGCCTGGGCATTGCCTTGCACTCTCCCTGCTATGCCCAGGTGCGTCGGGCACAACTGGGAAATGGCCAGAAGATAGCCTGCCTTGTGCTGGCCATGGGGCTGCTGGGCCCCCTTGACTGGCTGGGCCACCCCCCTCAGATCAGCCTCTTCTACATCTTCAATTTCCTCAAGTATACCCTCTGGCCATGCCTAGTCCTGGCCCTCGTGCCCTGGGCAGTGCACATGTTCAGTGCCCAGGAAGCACCGCCCATCCACTCTTCCTGACTTCTTGTGTGCCTCCTTTCCTTTCCCTCCCACAAAGCCAATGCTCTGTGACCACCACACTCCAGGAGGCAGCCCCATCACCTTCCAGCCCCTAAGTAGGCCCTCCCCTCCCTAAATCTGCTTCCCCACCACCTGGTCTTAGTCCCAAAGATGGGCCTTCTCTCTCTCAGAGAAGCTGGTCCTCCCTCTGCCTTTCCTCTCAAGCCCCCAAAGAGCAAAGGCAACAGCAAGACCAGCGGGTTCCTGCAACACTGTGAGGGGCAGCCAGGGTGGCCCCAATAAAGCCCTTGAATACTTTGAGATTCCTTTCTTGCCTATGCGCACATCTCCACGGGCCTTGCCTGTGTGTGCACAAGCGGAACCCTTGCCAGGCTGCTCCAGTGGTCTCTGTGCCACCTGCAGCCCTGTTTCCAGGGGCAGACAGGCAGGAAAGGAGAGGGCTGTAAACTCAGGTGAGACCTCTCAGCCCTAGGTCTATCCCCTGCCTCATCACTGCCTAGGCCACATGAGAGGTCCCATGAGATGCTGTGACTATATTCAGTGTAACCCTGTCTTTCACCTACAGGTCAGATCTTGTGCCCCAACCTCCAGTTTCCTAAATTGGCTTCTAGTCCAGGGACTGGAGAAAAGTGTTTTTGGCTAGGAAGGAGGATGAGAACCTCTATTCCATTTGGGAGCCCAGAGAATAGAGACATTGGCCCCAGAAGGCACTGCCAGAAACAAGTTTATTTACACAAGGACACACAGTGTAACGGGTTACAAAAAACTGAAATCCATATCCAGGGAGACAAAGCAAGGAGTGGGTTTACATGAGAACCAGACCAGCCACAGGGAGAGAGTGTGTAAGGGGCTGGGAGCCTGGGGCTCAGCACAGAGAGGCCTAGTACACTGGACCTAGCCCCATCCCCATCCCCCAGGAGGATCTAAAACAAACACACAAGCACACAATGAACTGATGGTGCTGGGGCTCCTGCCCCTCCCCTGGCTCCCTCAATCCTGCTTAAGCCCCCAATAGGATAATAAATATGTAAACAGATTGGTGGGGCCCTGGGGATAGAAGGAGAGAAAGTATATGTGGTACTGGGGAGAAGAAGGAAGGAAGAGTCAGCCCCCTAGGAGCCACTTCCCATCTTTGGTTTCCTACAGGCTGGATGGCATTCCCTGGAAGCCTTGTAGGCCCACAGCTGCTGGCAGGGCTCCTGGGAAAGAGAAGGGACAGCACCCAGCCCCCTCCTGGTCTTAGCTCCCTTGGGCTGATGGTCAGCAAAAGGAGCCCAGGAGGTATGGAAGCTCCAGCTGAGAGCTGACTCCTGGATCCCTGGGTTCTGGCCTTACCCCTTCTAGAACCTCCATTCTCACCATCCCCAGGCTCCAAAGCAAAAAGGCCCCAGGAGGGAGGTGAGCCCCTGCCCCTTCTCCCCGCAGCATGCTGGATGGCTGGGGAAATCTGGTCCTGACAGCAGAGGGGCTCTCACCAGCCTGGAGCCCCCCTGCAGGGACCACCTTCTCCCCCTGCCCAGGCTGTGCCAGCAGAGGGGCAGGGAGGCCATCCGAGTAAGGTGGAGAGCAGACCTGGTTCTGCGGCTCCTCCTGGCCCCTGAGAACCCAGGAAACCAGTCCTCTCCTTCCCCACACACTTTCACCCTCTCAGCCCCGGGGAGGGGGAAGCAGGCTGTGAGGAGTGTGAGGCAAGACAGCCCTCCTCACAGACCGCAGGCCACGGCTTGGGCACCAGCCTCCCATCAGTGCTGAGACCAAGAGGAAGGAGGGAGAGAGGGGTCTGTGCAGAGATGGTGAGGACGAAAGGGGAAAGGGTGGAGAATCACAGGGTGGGTGCCCACCTCCCCTCCACTCTGCATCTTAGACAGCAGTGGATCCTCCAGATCCTCTCCTGAGGCTGGAGAAGGGAGGAGGGTGAAATTAAGGCATTTCCCCCCAAGTCAGATGAAACCAAGGCACCGACTTCCTATTCCCTCCTCACTCAGGGGGGCCCCAGAACTGGAGAGTACTTTCTGGGCCCCCGTGCCCAGCTTGAGCTGACCGAGGCTCCAAGGGGGAAAAGGACAGAATGCAGGAAAATGGGTGGAGGGACACGTGAGACAGGGCTGGGAAGACACCCCCACCCCCTGCAGAGGGCGCAGGCTTCTAGAGCTGAGGTGGAGGCCACAGGGCTGGGGGCCTGAGGCAGCGTAGAGGAGCAGGAGGGGCAAGGCTGAGAGACCCACACGGCACACCTTGTTGAATGTGTGACTTTTTGTTTTTAATAGAAAAAATAAACAAAATCACAATGGTGAAGCCCAGAGGGATGGGGGCCGGGGTGTCACAGGGCAGGCTCCTGCTCCATGGGCTCCTCTGCCGGCCTGTGGGGCAAGCACAGGGGAGGGTATTGAGTGGGGCGCACCAGCAGGGGCAAGGGCAGAGAGGTGGTAGGGGTTGCTGCTTACCTGGGGCTGTGTTCCCGGGCTACTGCAGCCTGGGCCTGCTCAGCCCCCACCGACAGCAAGGCCATGGCGCTCACAGTCTCGGCCTCCTCGGTCTCACCTGCCTGGGCCTCCCGCAGGGAACGGCCCAGACCAGCGGCAAACTTCTGCACACAGCTCCAGTGTTTGCCTGTGGACGAGAGACAGGCAAGGGGTCAGGGAGGGCAGAGGACACCCACATGAACAGCCCCAGTCCTGGTGCTCCCACAAGCTCCGTGCCCCCTTGGCAGCCTGAGCCCCTCTACGTGTCCCCACGCACTCTGGATCTCGATGACTTTCTCTAGCGTGGCCACTGCGTTGATGTTGGGCTTTTGCTGCAAGACTGCCTCGTCCAAGGGCTGCAGCTGGCAGGTGAAAGAAGAGAAGGTTTAGGGTGGGGAGTAGGGTTGTCATGCATACCCATCTAACTGCCCCACTTAGCCCCAGATATCCCTCACGACAGGGGCAAACATGGCCTTTTTGGACAAACCCATACTCAGAAAGCCTTCCCTGGCCATTAGCTATTCCTTAGGACCAAGGAAAAGCTTCCTAAGGGGCTACCAGTGCTGGCTGACCCCTTGCTGGCCCCTCAGCCCTCTGGCCTGCCACCTCCCAGCTCCTTCCCACCCCTTACCTCTACACTGAGCAGAGCCGAAACACAAGCCTCAGAGGCATCACAGATGGCGGTCAAGTCATGGCCTCCCTCCAGGGCCAGCACCACCCGGCCCCCTGCCAGGGTCATCAGCTGCCTGGTCAAGTGGCCAAAACCTTTGGGGATGGGTGAAGGGAGGAAGAAGAAATGGCGAAAGGTAATCAATTCAAAAGCCAGTAAGAGAAGGAGACAAAAAAGGCTGGGTACGGTGGCTCACGCCTGTAATCCTAGCACTTTGGGAGGCCAAGGCGGGCGGATCACAAGGTCAGGAGTTCGAGACCAGCCTGACCAACATGGTGAAACCCCGTTCTCTACTAAAAATACAATAATTAGCCAGGCATGGTGGCACGTGCCTGTAATCCCAGCTACTCAAGAGGCTGAGGCTGTGAACCCGGGAGGCAAAGGTTGCGGTGAGCTGAGATCATGCCATTGCACTCCAGCCTGGGCGACAGAGTGAGACTCCGCCTCAAAAAAAAAAAAAAAAAAAGAGAGAGAGAGAGAAAAAGAAACACAAGAGGTGGGACAAATAACACAAAATATGATGGGAGATATAAACTCAAATATATCCATAATAAAATACAGCATCAATGGACTAAATGCCCTATCACAGTCAAAACATTAACAGATTGGCTAAAGACTCCAATGACAAGGAGCATCACTGAAACACCAGGGACCAACAAGCCCATCTCTACAGCTCCAGCAGGATACATCCTCTATCCTCGGCTACCCCACCTCCACCTCCTGTCCCCTTAAGGCCAGGGTTGGCAGAAGACAAGTTGGGGGAGTTACCAAGATGATTCCAAGTCTAGGCTCTGCCCCCTGCTTTCCCCGTCCCCTGCAATATCAGTCTGTTTCCTGCCCCATGCCCCACTGGACTCCATATCCTCACTGTTTCACTTCCTCCCTCAATCCCCCAGCAGGCTTACATCTGGCGGTGACAGAGTAGCCACCCAGAGGAGACAGATGTCCTTCAACAGCATCAAACCCAGCAGAGACTAGGACCACGTCAGGTGAGAACTCGTGGGCAATGGGCATCACCACTGTCCTGCAAAGGGATGGCCCAAGCTGAGCCCAGCAGATGGCCAGGCCAGGCCTCGCCCCACTGTTGTCCTCCCAGAGACAACCCCCTCCACCCACACTAAACTGAGTGCCTTCTGCCCCTCTCACTGCAGGGCCCAGAGGGGCTCCCCTTGACTCCTATGGCCCTTTTCAGTCCCTACCTGAAGGCTGTAAGGTACTCCACGTCTCCAATAGGGGGGTCCACACCTCCTGTCCATGCCACGTTCACATTGTACCCCACGCCTGGCCCTCCACCAACCTGGAACCAGAGTCGGGGAGAGGGCTATTCTCACCGCCTGGGGATAACAAACATTGCCCCTGCCCTCACCCCTGCCTCCAGGTCTCACTCCACTGACCTCTGTTCTGCCTGGAGGGGCAGTCAGATCAGTGTGGTCCTCCCACTAGGAGCCCAGACTCCCCAGGTACCAACACCACCATAGGCCTCCGTGGCTCCCCGCCAGGTCCCATTGTGCCACCTCCCAGAGGGGCCAGGAGGGTCTGCATTTACGCCCAGGAGCTGTACCTCTTCAGGAGCCCCAGAGCCTGGAAAGAAGTTCCCGTTGTCATAGCGATGCAGTGAGATGTAGAGCACAGAGGGGTCATTGTAGAACGCCTGCTGGGTGCCATTGCCATGGTGAATGTCCTATGAGGGGAGGTAGAAGCATCAGGAAAATGGCCCACGCTCTGACCCAACGATCAAATTCCACATGTCAGCTGGGCGCTGTAGCTCACGCCTGTAATCCTAGCATTTTGGGAGGCTGAGGGCTGGGAGAATCGCTTGAGCCCAGAGTCCACCCTTGGCCACAGGGCATCCATATTCTGTTCACAATGGTATTGCCCACCCCACACTTCTCTAACTAGGTCTGAGCCTCTGAGGTGTGGCACTGTGTAGGTGATATTCAAAGCCATGGGATAAATGTGGCATATCTCCCTACAGAACCCATTCCACTTCAGTTTGTGGGAAAACATTAAGGCTAGTAGGGAATTTAAAACAAGCAGATAAGATTCTTCTTTTTTTTTTTTGAGACCGAGTTTCGCTTTTGTTGCCCAGGCTGGAGTACAGTGGCACGATCTTGGCTCACTGCAACCTCTGCCTCCCAGGTTCAAGCAGTTCTCCTGCCTCAGCCTCCCAAGTAGCTGGGATTACAGGCACCCACCACCATGCTCGGCTAATTTTTTTTGTATTTTTAGTAGAGATGGGGTTCACCATGTTGGCCAGGCTGGTCTCAAACTCCTGACCTCAGATGATCCACCCACCATGGCCTCCCAAAATGCTGGGATTACAGGTGTGAGCCACTGTATCTGGCCTTTTTCTTTCTTTTTTTTTTTTTTTTTGAGATGGAGTCTTGCTCTGTGCCCCAGGCTGGAGTGCAGTGGCGCGATCTCGGCTCACTGCAAGCTCCACCCCACCCGGGTTCACGCCATTCTCCTGCCTCAGCCTCCTGAGTAGCTGGGACTACAGGCGCCCGCCACCTCGCCCGGCTAATTTTCTTGTATTTTTAGTAGAGACGGGGTTTCACCGTGTTAGCCAGGATAGTCTCGATCTCCTGACCTCGTGATCCGCCCGTCTCGGCCTCCCAAAGTGCTGGGATCACAGGCTTGAGCCACCGCGCCCGGCCTCTTTTTTTTTTTTTTTTTTGAGACAGTCTCACTCTGTCATCGAGGCTGGAGTGCAGTGACATGATCTTGGCTCATTCCAACCTCCACCTCCCGGGTTCAAGCAGTTCTCCTGCCTCAGCCTCCCCAGTAGCTGGGATTACAGGCTCCCGCCACCACACTTGGCTAATTTTTTTGTATTTTCAGTGGAGATAGGGTTTCACCATGTTGGCCAGGTTGGTCTCAAACTGCTGACATCAAGTGATTCACCCACCTTGGCCTCCCAAAGTGCTGGGATTACAGCCACTGTGCACCACCACAAGCACAGAAGATTCTGAAGGAGGATCCAACATTTACATGAATTTTTAAGCCAGAATTGGGCTTCCAAGAGATTTTGTCCTTCCTGAGGCTTGCTCCTGGCTACTTCCCCAGCTTACAGAGAGTGGCGTGTGCCTCTGCCTCCACCATTAGGAACAGGGTTTGAGAAGCACTCATGGTAGCAAGAGCAGACTGCTGGGAACAAGAGGCCCGGTCTGAAACCCAGTGCCGACATCCCCAGCTGAGTGGCCTTGGGTAAGTCATGCAACAACACCTTCATTCACAGAAATGGACAACCTCGTTCTTACTACTCAAGGTGGCCATAAAGTACTCATTGGGTTCCTGGTATATAGTCTGCTCCCAATTGTAGGGGGTGGGAAGAAATATCGGCTACTAGCACTGGCAGCGGCGTCACTACTGTTCAAGGTAGGAAATCCCCTTCGTTGCTTGAAGCTGCAACGTGAGGGCCAAGATGGAACAGGAGCTAAATGTCTTTCATAGTTGAGGAGAGCGCCCTGTTGGAATGTGACATTAGTCATCCAGCAGGAGCCCCAGCGCCCTTCCTTCCGCACCCACACCAGGCACCCGGACGAGGATGACTGGGCTGCTTGGAGGTGGGACTGGGGGAGGGGACTTCCTGAAGGCTGACCCTGGTCCCAGCTCTACCCGCCCCTGCCCAGCCCCACCAGCTCACTGCCTACCCAGTCCACGATGAGGACCTTGCCCACGTTCAACTTCTGCTGTAGAAGTTTTGCAGTGATGGCTACAGAGTTGAAGAAGCAGAATCCCCTGAGGAGGGGAGAAAAGGGCGGGAGGTTAGCCTCAGCATGACGTTTGCAAGAGACAGGAAGGGGCGAGGGCAGAGAATCTAGGACACTCACATGGCTGTGGATTCCTCGGCATGGTGTCCTGGCGGCCGGATGATGGCAAATCCATTCTGAAGAGGTGCAGGCCAGGCAGAAGTGAGGGACAAGATCCAGGCAGGAAGGCCGTGGAGGGGGTGGCACAGGACAGAAGCACAAGCCAGGCAAGGAAGTGAACACAAACCAGAAAAGCAGATCTATATGTTCAACGCACAGTTTTGTTGGGGTTTGTTTGTTTGTTTTTTTATGGTTTTTTTTGGAGACAGGGTCTTGCTTTGTCACCCAGGCTGGAGTGCAGTGGTGCGATTACGGCTCACTACAACCTTGGCCTCCCAGGCTCAGAAAATCCTTCCACCTCAGTCTCCCAAGTAGCTAGGACTGCAAGCACACGCCACCACTCCTGGTTAATTTTTTGTAGAGACAGCATTTCACTATGTTGCCCAGGCTGGTCTAGAACTCCTGGGCTTGAGCTATCTGCCCACCTCGGCCTCCCAAAGTGTTGAGATTATAGGCATGAGCCACTGTGCCCAGCCTCAATGGACCATTCTTAATGCCAACCATGAGGCTTGAGCAGGCAGACAGTATTTCTGCCTCGAGACACCCACGAAAGCAACTGGGCATTAGTGTCTTTTTGTTGGTCCTTCATAAACCTGAATCCCCAGCTGATAACTCCTGCCTACCCTGGTGCCTGAGAGTTGAGCTTGCAAAGGACAGTGCCTCACTGAAAGGATCTCAAGGCTGCCCCTGTCCTCTGCCTCTGAGGAGCAGGACCATGCCAAGGGGCACCGAAGTCACAAGCACACGCTCACCTTGAGCTCTCCTGCAGCCACCTTGAAGGCCAGCTCCAGCAGGCAGCCCACCGCCATGCGCACAGCACTGGAGGAATGCATCTCATTCCAGACGGTGTCACTGTCCACCTGCAGGGCAGGAGAGCAGGTTTCAGCGTGCCCCCTGTAGGGGGAGGGCAAGAACAGGGGAGGGCACCTGGACAGTGGGCCAGTGACTGTGGCAGTCAGGGAAGAGACAGAGCTAGGAGAGCCACCCACCCACCCCCACTGCTGCAAGCCCTACTCACCCCGATTCCCCCACAAGGCAGCACAGCATACATCTTCTGGCTGATGGGGCCTGCGGGGAAGAGGGATAGAGCTACTCTAGAAGTGGCCTCGGGCAGATCACCTGAGGTCAGGAGTTCGAGACCAGCCTGGACAACATGGTGAAACCCCATCTCTACTAAAAATACAAAACTTAGCTGGGCGTGGTGGCACACACCTGTAAACCCAGCTACTCGGGAGGCTGAGGTAAGAGAGTCGCTTGAGCCTGGGAGACGGAGGTCACAGTGAGCCGAGATCGCACCACTGCACTCCAGCCTGGCCAACACAGCAAGACTGTCTCAAAAAAAATAAAAATAAAAATAAAAAACGAAGTGGCCTCAACTGCCCCGGCTACAGGCTTAGCCACCAAAAATGAGGGCTCAGACCCGAGTACAAGACAGGCCTCTGCAGCCCACACCAGTTGGGAGCTGTCAATCCCCTGTCCTTGAGGACACCCTACTTCTGGGGGCAGATGGCAGGGAGAGAGGAGCATGATAAGCCGGGGGATGGGGAGGAGCAAAGCAGTCCCCCCAACCGAGCACTTCCATCCTCCTGCACCGTGCCCCACAGCATGCTCTATGTTAGTGGCGCCCTCTGGAGGTGTTTGACGTGGTAATTGTGCTGCAGAGCAGCACTAATGCCCTGCCTGTGCCCATGGGGACAACCCTCCTAACCTGGCCAGGCGGTCCTCCTGAGAGCCCCCATCCCACCCTGACATTGGACATGCCCGCCCACGTGCCAGCTCACCAAGCAACTTCTTGTTGTCCAGCTTCTGCCGGTTGAGGGGGCTGGTCCCATACAGCAGGGTGTGGTATTCAGAGTGCACTGTCTGGATCTCATCTAGTGTGGCTTTGCGACCCCGGATTCGCTGCCAGGAGGATCAGTAAGAGGGGTCACACAAAGGCGCAGCTCTCTCAGACCCTTTTTTTTTTTTTTTTTTTGAGACGGAGTCTCACTCTGTCGCCCAGGCTGGAGTGCAATGGCACGATCTCGGCTCACTGCAACTTCCACCTCCTTGGTTCAAGTGATTCTCCTGTCCTGTCTCAGCCTACTGAGTAGCTGGGACTACAGGCGCATGTCACCACGCCCGGCTAAGTTTTGTATTTTTAGTAGAGAAGGGGTTTCATCATGTTGGTCAGGCTGATCTCGAACCCCTGACCTCGTGATACGCCCGCCTTGGCCTCCCAAAGTGCTGGGATTACAGGCGTGAGCCACCGCGCCTGGCTCTCAGACCCTTTCTGCCCCATAGCCAGGGGTACACAGAGTCACCTCCTGGCCTCAGGAGATCCAAATATTTTTCAGAAAGTAGATCCTGGCTCCGTCATGACCTTACTCCCAGATCCTCCCTGACTCAGCTGGGGACCATGGGGGAAAACAGGCTGCAAAGGATGGAACAGGGGGTGGTGGGAGAACTGGCCCCGAAGTCTGGGGTTGAAGAGAGGATGAGGAAGAAGCATGAAGAGAGGCTTCTCTAATGGGGAAACAAAGGCTGAATTTAAGTTGAGGGCCAGAGGAAGGAGGGGCTCCCTTACCTCGCACTTGCTAAGCAGGCCTGTCTCCTGCAGCCGGGACCAGATGCTCTGGATCCGGCCAGCATGCTCAGGGTGCACGTGTGTGTTCCCGCACATGCACTGGTGCTTCAGCATGAACGTGTCGTAGACCACACCTGCGCCACAGACCTATGTGTCAGCCAGCACTGCTCTGGGCCCCGGGTCCCAGTGTGGCTACCATGATCCTCAGCAGGGCTCATGGAGCTCTCTCCAACCCCCAGGTCCAAACACCTCCCCGTGGCCACCGCAGCCACCCTCCCACACACCTGCACCCTCTCCTCTCCAGCTTTTTTTTCTTTGAAACAGGGTCTCACTCTGTCACCCAGGCTGGAGTGGAGTGTGCAGTGGCGCTATCATGGCTCACTGCAGCCTCAACCACTGCCCCCACCACGCTGGGCTCAAGCGATCCTCCCACCTCAGCGTTCTGAGTAGCTGGGACTATAGGCGCTACCACATCTAGCGTTTTTTTGGTTTTTTTTTTTTTTTTTTTTTTTTTGAGACAGAGTCTTGCTCTGTCGCCCAGGCTAGGGTACAATGGCACGATCTTGGCTCACTGCAACCTCTGCCTCCTGGGCTCAAGCAATTCTCCTGCCTCAGCCTCCCAAGTAGCTAGGATTACAGACATGTGCCACCACGCCCGGCTAACTTTTGTATTTTCAGTAGAGATGGGGTTTCACCATGTTGGCCAGGCTGGTCTTGAACTCCTGACCTCAGGTAACCCGCCCGCCTCAGCCTCCCAAAGTGCTGGGATTACAGGCGTGAGCCACCGCGTCCAGCCTATTTTTTTTTTTAAATAGACGGGGTCTCACTATGTTGCTCACGTTGGTCTCAAACTCCTGGGCTCAAGTGATCCTCCCACTTTGGCTTCCCAAAATGCTGGGATTACAGGTGTGAGTCACTGCACCTGGCTTTTCCTCTCCAGCCTTTGCCCCCTCTCGACTCCTCCTGAAATTCCTTTGCTCCATTACTGCCTGTCAGAAGCTTCCCTGCTACACAAGCCCCAGTAAGGCTGCCCTGGACACCCGCATGGGTCTGATCTCTGCCGGCTGTGCCTCCTTGGCTGCACCCTTCTCATAGCACCTCCTGCTTTCCCCCTCCTGCCGAACCCCTATGTCTTACTCCCCACTGGTTATACAGGCCCACCCTCAGGCACATCTGTGTCCCCGCAGAGCCCAGCCTGTGGCAGCTTCATGGGGAAGAGGACTCTGGTCTCATCCCAGACCTCACAGGGAGAAGGAAGGGAAGGTGGAAGGTCAGGGCCCAATAGAGACAGCAGGCTCTCTCTACCCAGCACTTCAGGCTGTGGGGCAGTCCTTCCCTCAGCGGGGTGAGAAACATGCTACCCACTCTCCCAGCTGAGGCAGAAGGCCCTGCCACTACCACGAACAGCTCTGGGGAACAGGGAGAGAACGAAAGCCTGTGTCCCCTCCTTTCAGGGTGCCTAAGGGGCCCCAGCAGCCTCTTCCCCCTGCCCATGGGGCAGACACCACGCACAGGCCCTCTGGTGCCTGGTAGAAGGACATAACAAGTGGTGGGGGCTCACCTGTGGTGAAGAGGTGCTTGACGGGCTGGTCTGGGGGGCTCTTCATGCCCCCAGGGGCAGCAGGGGAGGACTGGGTGCGGCCCAGGGCCTGGTGGGGCACAGTGGCCAGGCTGAGGGGCGCCTGGTACACCTGCAGCGGCTGCAGCGGCTGGGCATCTGAGAACAGCTGCAGGGGAGGAGAGTGGGAGGGGGCCTGGGTCAGACTCAGCCAGGACAGGGGTGAGGGCAGGCCCTGTCAGGGCCTCCAGAGGGGCCCCAATCCAGACCTTTTCTTCCAAGTCTCCTCCTTCCCCCACCTCCTCCCACTTGCTCCCTCTAGGGACAGGAGACACATCTCCTGAGACAGGGAGGGATGGGGGAGATGTGATGAGTCACATCAAAGAGTAGCATTGAGGTAAGAGGCTGGGAGGGGCGGGGGCGGGGTGGGGGCGGGATGAGTCAGGCCTGGAGGGCTCGGCTGTGTCCGCAATGAATGGAGTGCCAGCTAGGCGTGAGGCAGACAGTAGTAACAGCGGGGGCGTGTGTGTACACACACGCACAGGCACGCACAGGGACCGACGCACAGCCGGCCCTACGCAGGCAGAAACGCAGATACACACAGGCCACGTGTGCACACGTGCACACCCGCACATGCACACACACACAGACACACACGCAGAGAGGCAGGCCAGTATCACAGAGACAGGGAGGGAACTGGCAGCCCAGGAGACACAGCTCTGAGATCAACACAAACAGCTCCCCCTTCTCCCCACTGGCCTCCTTCCCACTCCCCTTTTGCTCTCTACAGAAAGCTGCTCCTGCACAGCCTGGAAACTGCAGATGAGGGAGAGGGAAAGACAAGGGCAAAGGCACGGGTGGGGAAGGACAGAGGGGTGGTGACTAAGGGCTGGGACCAGAGACGGGGCTCACTTTTTTGTAACCAGCACCAGGCTCCTCCGAGTCGGGCCCCTCCTCAGCACCACTCTCGCCCTCCTCGTCCTTGACCTGGATGCAATCCTCCTCCTCCTCCCCATCCTCTTCCTCCTCCTCCTCCTCCAGGTCTTCCTGTGTGCTCTCACTCTCTGTGGAGCCCTCCCGGGGCATGGTCAGGGCTCCCTCCCCCAGCAAGGCCTCCTGCTGCTCTGTCAGCTCCTCTTCTGTCTCCTCAGGGTGGGTGGTGGGCTGCCTGGGCAGCTCCCCTGTCTTGGTGAGGATCTGGTAACAGAATATGGGGGCACATCAGCTGGGAGTTGGGGAGCAGCTGTGCAGCCTGTAACCCAGAACAGTCTATCCTTCCCTCCCTCCCTTCTTCCAGGCAGAGCTTCTATGTGAGTTAGAAAAAGGCAAGGTGGCTCCTCTGAGAGGAGGACTTTTTTCTTTTTTCTTTTTTTTTTGAGAAAGAGTCTCCCTCTGTCGCCCAGCCTGGCATGCAGTGGCGCAATCTCGGCTCACTTTAACCTCCGCCTTCCCGATTCAAGAGATGCTCCTGCCTCAGCCTCCCCAGTGACTGGGATTACAGGCGCACGCCACCACGCCTAGCTAATTTTTGTTTTTTTTTTTGAGAGGGTCTCGCTCTTGTCACCCAGGCTGGAGTGTAACGGTGTGATCTGGGCTCAGTGTAACCTCCATCTCCCAGGTTCAAGCGATTCTCCTGCCTCAGCCTCCTGAGTAGCTGGGATTATACGTGCCTGCCACCACGCCTGGCTAATTTTTGTATTTTTAGTAGAGACAGGGTTTCACCATGTTGGCCAGGCTGATCTCGAACTCCTGACCTCAGGCGATCTGCCTGCCTCAGCCTCCCAATCAAGCGCGAGCAACCGTGTCTGGCCTGAAAGGACACGTGCCAGCCTGGTGCTCTCCTGTGTCCTGCCCCCACCACAGCCCCAGGCCATTCGCCTTTCCAGGCTCACCTTGCCCAGCTGTAGCTGCTGCTGCTTCTGCTTCTCCAGGAACTGCTGGTGCTGTTGTTGCATGACCAGCTGCTGCAGGGCCTGGGGACTCTGCGGCAGCGGTGAGGACTGAGTGCGGCTCAGGGGCCGATGCCGCGGGAGCTTGCCCACCGTCCGCATGCTGGTGGCCACACGTTCACCCGTCACTAGTGGGGACTGCCCGTGGAGTGGCACTATGGAGTTAGGGGTGATGACTAAGCACCATTGTCAGGGCACCTGACTGCGCCCCCCCCCCGACCCTGCATCTTCCCCCCATAACCCCCTCTGGAACATCACCACCTACATACTCAGGAAAAAACCTGGGGGACCTGGAGCACCCTCCACCCAAACCTGAGCTCCGTTCTCCCTCTTCCCCATGAATGAAGAGTTTCACAGCTCTAAGATACCGCCTCCAGCAAGTCTTCCTGGATTCACCATCTTTTCCCTTCAATTTGCTTAACTGAATAAACTAAGCACACAGTAGTCTTGAGCCCTCTGAGTGAACAATGAATGACTTGTTCTCTCTTTTTTTTTTTTTTTTTTTTTGAGACGGAGTCTTGCTCTGTCGCCCAGGCTGGAGTGCAGTGGCCGGATCTCAGCTCACTGCAAGCTCTGCCTCCCGGGTTTACGCCATTCTCCTGCCTCAGCCTCCTGAGTAGCTGGGACTACAGGGGCCCGCCACCTCGCCCGGCTAGTTTTTTGTATTTTTTTAGTAGAGACGGGGTTTCACCGGGTTAGCCAGGATGGTCTCGATCTCCTGACCTCGTGATCCACCCGTCTCGGCCTCCCAAAGTGCTGGGATTACAGGCTTGAGCCACCGTGCCCGGCCGACTTGTTCTCTCTAAGTGCAACAAGGCCTCGCTGATCACGGACCCCATGGATCCCGCCAGGCTAGGAAGCCCTGGGGCCAGGATCATGTATCTTTCAAGCAGAACCTCTTCTGGTGCCAACAGGTACTTAAGGGCTGTCTAAAGCTGTGCTGTCCAATCCCATAGCTACTAGTTACATGTGACTACTGAGCCCTTGAACACAGCCTATCTAAATTGAAATGTGATATAAGTGTGAAGTATACACTAGATTTCAAAGGCTTAGTATGAAACAAAAAGCAAAATATCTCATTGGTAACTGCATATTGGCCAGGCACAGTGGCTCACACCTGTAATTCCAGCACTTTGAGAGGCCAAGGCGGGAGGATGGCTTGAGCCCAGGAATTCAAGACCAACCCGGGCAGCTGAGTGCAGTGGCTCACACCTGTAATCCCAGCACTTTGGGAGGCTGAGGCAGATGGATCACTTGAGGTCAGGAGTTCATGACCAAGTTGGCCAACATGGTGAAACCCCGTCTCTACTAAAAATACAAAAATTAGGCCAGGCGCAGTGGCTCACGCCTGTAATTCCAACACTTTGGGAGGCCAAGGCGGGTAGACCACCTGAGGTCAGGAGTTCGGACCAACCTGGCCAACATGGTGAAACCTCGTCTCTAATAAAAATACAAAAAATTAGCCAGGTGTGGTGGCACACACCTGTAATCCCAGCTACTTGGGGGGCTGAGGCAGGAGAATCGCTTGAACTCGAGAGGCAGAGGTTGCAGTGAGCCAAGATCTTGTCACTGCCCTCCAGCCTGGGCAATAAGAGTGAAACTTTGTCTCAAAAAAAAAAAAAAAAATTAGCTGGGTGTGGTGGCACACGCCTGTAGTCCCAGCTACTCAGGAGGCTGAAGCAAAAGAACTGCTTGAACCCAGGAGGTGGAGGTTGCAGTGAGCAGAGATCCCACCACTGCACTCTAGCCTGGGCGACACAGTGAGACTCTGTCTCAAAAAAAAAAAAGAAAAAAAGGGTGCAGTGGCTCACGCCTGTAATCCCAGAACTTTGGGAGGCTGAGGCAGGCAGATCGCCTGAGGTCAGGAGTTCGAGACCAGCCTGGCCAAGATGTTAGGTCTACTAAAAATACAAAAATTTGCCAGGTACGGTGGCAGGCGCCTAAAATCCCAGCTACTTAGGAGGCTGAGGCAGAATTGCTTGAACCTGGGAGGTGGAGGTTGCAGTGAGCCAAGATCGCACCACCGCACTCTAGCCTGCGCAACAGAGCGAGACTGTCTCAAAAAAAAGAAAAAAAGACCAGCCTGGGCAACACAGCAAGATCCTGTCTCTACAAAACTTTAAAAATAGGAAGAATAACTGCACGTGTATTACAGAAATTATACTATTCTGGATATACTGAGTTAAATATATGTGGTGAAATTAATTCCACTTGCTTTTTTTTTTTTTGAGACGGAGTCTCACTCTGTTGCCCAGGCTCGAGAGCAATGGTGCAATCTCGGCTCACTGCAACCTCCACCTCCTGGGTTCAGCGATTCTCTTGCCTCCAGCGATTTTCCTGCCTCAGCCTCCTGAGTAGCTGGGATTACAGATGCCCACCACCATGCCCAGTTAATTTTTGTATTTTTAGTAGAGATGGGATTTCACCATGTTGGCCAGGTTGGTCTCAAGCTCCTGACCTCAAGCGATCCACCTGCCTTGGTCTCCAAAGTGCTGGGCTCACAGGCATGAACCACTATGTATGGCTCTACTTGCTTCTTTTTACATTTTTTAATGTGGATGCTAGAAATTATGTACGTAGATTCTGTTGTTTCTACTGAACAGCACTGCTCAGGGATGTGAACTCCAAGATGGCAGCAGATTTTGTCAAGAACAGTGCCTGGCATCCTGTAGGTATCCCATGTTTCCAGAATGTGGAAGAAATCACCGATGCTGTTGATTCTGCTAAAGGGAACTGTGACAGGGCTGGAGAGTATCCCTGACTGTTGGTCCTGAGCCCCCTCCCTTGCACAGCTGCCTGTCCACTCACCAGCAATGAGGGTGCTCTGCTGCCGGGCCTGCTCCAGCAACAGCACGTGCTGCAGCAGGGAGGCATGCCCGTGGGGGCTCCCGTCGCCCTCCAGTGCCACGCCCAGCAGGCAGCCAGGGATAGAGGATGTGCTCATGAACTTGCCCGTCAGCGTGCCACCCTGCCGCAGGGACTGGAGGGCCTGCCTCTCGGCCTCCTGCTGTGTCGACAGCTTCGGGGAGGCCTGGGGGGTGAAGGGAGGGGCTTATACAGCCTCAGTCCTGCTAACTTTGGACCAGCATCCCCATCTACCCACTATCTATCCCCAAGCTCTGGGTAGGGCCAACCGATCTCCCTTAGGGCCTTGGAAGGGGAAAACCCCAGCTGGGGACATGCAGGACCTGTGACCTCAACACTAGAGGAAAGATGGGGTATGTGCCCTGTACTTACAGTGAGGTGTGAGTTGGTGACAGTGACCGTGGCCTGCAGCCCTAAGGAGATGTTGGGCAGAGAAGGAGACGTGTAGAGGCTGAACTGGTTGGGGGAGCTGTCCAGAGGGAGGGCTCGGTGCTGGGGGAGCATCTGGGGAGCAGTGAGAAGAGACAGGAATGAGAGTGCGCAAAGGGAGGCAACAAGGGAGGGCAACCTGGGGCCAAGACCAAGTTCTCTGAATGGTGCCCAGTTCCCTCTACCCTGAGCTCCCACTGAGGGAGACTGAGCCATCAGGGCTCTTCATAGTCCTGTGGGACAAATTCCCCTTTGATGCAACTAAGTCCAAGCAAGGACCCTCCAGCCTATTTATGTGGGCAGAGAGGTCTCTGCTGGGCACTCAGGCAGAGAGACTGGAAGGAGCTGCACTCTTTCTTCCATGGGAAGGAGCAGCTCTGTCCCCGCCCCACCAGCCCTCAGCCAGGCCTGTACCTCGGTGGGGATGTTGGGGACTGAGCCAGTAAAGCCATTCTCAGCGATGGTGCTGTGGGAGCTGTTGGGAGAGCTGGGGCCGGAGCCGGGTGCGCTGTTACACACGGATGACGCTATAGGAGAAGTGGCTGTCACCTGGGCCTGCTCTGAACTATCCCCCACCCCCGATTCCCAGACCCTCAGAACCGGTACATGAGAGCAGCCCTTACCCCCAGGCCCGGCACCTGTGATCTCAACAGCTCTTTTCTTAAAGGTGCTAATAACAGTCCCATCCTTGCGACGCAGGAGGGGACTGCTTCTCCGCTCGGCCACCTTCTGTTTTAGCCTTGAACGCACTTTCAAGTTGGGTTCAGAGGCTGGAGAGAAGGTAACCGAGGTTCAGATACATGCACAGCAGCACACATCTGCAGTCGAGCCCACTGTGGTCAGGGCTGACACTGCCACAAGCCCACCTCTGCCTCCCGGGAGCCATATTCTGGGAGGCCAGGTGGGGGACTCACTTACCTGTTTTGCGGAGGGGGAAGTCATCTCGACTGTCGTAGGGCCCAGGCAAAGGCAGTTTGTAGGAGGGAGGCGTCCCAGGGGGGCCGCTCTGGGGAGGGGAACTCTGGTCCAAAGAAGCATGGTGGGCTCCCCTGGGGGTGGGGGTGGGGATGGAAGCAGATATAAGTTATCGCCCAGCCTGCTGGACCTGCCACCTGGCAATCTACATTTATGAAAAATCATTTGTATATAGGAAGAGGACATGGATCTCGGGGAAAGAATGAGGAAATACACCAGGGATGGAGGTCCTGTCTCTAAGGAGAGATTGCAGGGCCCATATATGGGCACGGGGCAGAAGCCCCTTGCCATCCTATAGCCAGGCAGCCCCTGAGCAGCTCACCTGTGCCCACCCGTGCCTGCCCAGGGCCATTACCAGCATTTGGGGTGCTGTGGGAGGGAATGGTTGAGGCCGCCTGGTGTGGGCTCCTTTGACTTCGACAAGAGGAATTCCTGGAGCCTCAGCTTTACCTCGGTGCTGGCAATGGCACCTGCAGGACAGGGCACAACTGACCTGGCTGCTTAGGGCCAGACCCCACCATGGCAGGGGCAGGCGTCATGGGTGGGGCCCTAGGAGGTCCCAGGACTCCCTGTCTTACTCTCTTTGCTCTTCTCCTTGTTCCGCAGGATGAGCAGCTGCTGCTCCAGCCGCTGCTTCTCCAGCTCTTCCTGCCGCTGCTGCTCCCGCTGCCGCTGCTGCTCCAGCTCCTGCTGCCGCTTGGCTGCCAGCATCTCCTGCTGCTGCTTGGCTGCCAGCATCTCCTGCTGCTGCTGCAGGGGCATGGGGAGGGAGGCAGGAGTGAGCCAGGCCCGGGCGGGGGGCGGGGGGCGGAGGCCTGGGAGGCCCCCCGCACCCCTCTCGCTCACCTTGAGGTGCTTCTGTAGCTGGACCTCATGCTGCCTTGTCAGGTGGTCATGCTGTTTCTGGAACTCAGCGAACAGGAGCTGCTTCTGCAGCTGCTGCTGCTGCTTGAGCGCCAGGAGCTCCTGCTGCAGTTGCTGCTCCCGCAGTGTGGGATCCACAGAGCCCACCAGAGCACCCCGTAGCTCCACAGGGCTGGGGCTGCCTCCACCCCCACCCCCCATGGAACTGGGCATGGCTCTTGGCAGCACCGGCTTCACCTCCACTGTGGGCAGAAGAGACAGGAAGGAGTTAGTGGGCCCAGCCCCAGACTCCAGTCGTGCCTGAGGCCCAAACGCTACCAGGCAGGATTCTAGGAGACCCAAAGAGATCAGAGACAGAGGGGAAATCAAATCCCTCTGCTCCATGGATGCAACATTTTACCTTAATTAAATGAGGCTGAAGCCATGAACTTCAATAGGAAAATATAGGCCAAGCACGGTGGCTCACATCTGGAATCTCAGGTTACCTTGGGAGGCTGAGGCAGGCAGATCACCCGAGGCAAGGAGTTCAAGACCAGCCTGGCCAACATGGCGAAACCCCCACTCTACTAAAAATACAAAAATTAGCTGGGCGTGATGGTGCACACCTGTAATCCCAGCTACTCAGGTGGCTGAGGCATGGGAATCTCTTGAACCCCGGGAGGCGGAGGTTGCAGTGAGCCAAGATCATGCAACTGTACTCTAGCCTGGGTGACAGAGCAAGACTGTCTCCAGGGAAAAGAGGAAAAAAAAAAAAAAAGGGCCGGGCACGGTGGCTCATACCTGTAATCCCAGAACTTTGGGAGGCTGAGGCGGGCAGATCACGAGGTCAGGAGATCAAGACCACCCTGGCTAACACAGTGAAACCCTGTATCTACTAAAAACAAAAAAAATTAGCTGGGCGTGGTAGTAGCACATGCCTGTAGTCCCAGCTACGTAGGAGACTGAGGCAGGAGAATCGCTTTAACCCTGGAGGCGGAGGTTGCAGTGAGCCAAGATTGCACCACTGCACTCCAGCCTAGGTGACAGAGCGAGACTCCGTCTCAAGAAAAAAGAAAACATGCATAAGCATGAAGCTGTACCTGACAGATTGTGAGTACTCAACACATTTTGTGTGTGTGTGTGTGTGTATATATACATATGTATGTGTATCTCTCTACCTATATATATATATATATCAGAGACAAGGTCTTGCTCTGTCGCCCAGGCTGGAATGCAATGGCATGATCATGGCTCATAATAGCCTCGACCTCAAGCAACTCTCCCACCTCAGCTTCCCGAGTAGCTGGGACTACAGGAGCATGCCAATGCACCAGGCTAATTTTTAAATCTTTAGTAGAGACAGAGTCTCACTATGTTGCCCCGGCTGGCCTTAAACTCCTAGGCTCAAGCGATCCTCCCACCTCAGCCTCCCAAAGTGCTGGGATTATAGGCATGAGCCACTGCCCAGCCTTCAACACATAATATTGTCATTGATAGTCAACATCTCTGGGCATTTTACAAGAATGACTCATTTAAATGTCATGGTTACCTATGACTTAGATGCTATTATTACCCCATTTTACTGATGAGGAAACTGAGATTTACAGAAGTAGCAACCAGACACAGCTAGGTGATCAAAGAACCAGAATATGAGTCCAAATCCTAAGCTTTTAACCACTGTGCCCACTCCTATTTCTCAACACCGTGCCCCGTGCAAAGCCTCATACTAGAAGAGAAACTGAGGCACAGAGGTTGGTTCTAGGACTGGCAGTGCCTTTGGTAACCCCAGGAGAGGCTGGTGGAGACCTTCTGGATATCTCTACCCTCTGTCCCCTTCTGGGGCTTCATCCCTATCTGGGGCACACTGGGCAGGAGAGAGAGAGGCTGTGGGAATGGGAGTGGGGTGGGAACAGGAGGCCTTGGTGAAAGCGGGTGCAGGGCTGCACCAAGCCAGGGACAGGAGGGGGCTGGGAGTCAGACTCGCTTCCTTTGCTGGATTATCTCCTTTCAACAGTTTTATTGTAATTACCCTGAAAATGCCGCTATATATAGAGTGAGCCAAACAGCAGCTGTGCCTGGGGGGAGGGGGAATGAGAGGATGGGCGGGCAGGCAGCAGGGAGGAGGTGGGAGGAGGAGACAGGAAAGGAAAGGGAATCAGACAGGAAGAAGGGTAACGGCAGGGGGAGGGCGGGAGCTTCGGCAGATCTCTCAGAACTCTGGTCCTAGGGAGAACTGGCTGGGGAGAGGAAGACTGCTGGCGAGGGGAAGGCAGTGGAGGACCTGCTGGGTTCCAAGACCTTGGGTCCAGGCCCCACCGAGCGGCTTGAGGTCCCAATGGGCTTATGGGAAGGCTAGGTCTCCACTTCTTTGTCCCTACACACGGTTCTCGGTTCTCGGGTCACTGCATGTCACTCTCCACCACTGCCCTGTGGTTGCCAGGACAACTGGGCAAACACCACACCAGCAGGGAGCCCCAAGCACAGCCCACGCCCCACAAAGCCTCCAGCCAGGAAGGGGAAGGCAGGATACCACTGCCTGGGAAGGCGGAAGTGAGAGAGGCAGGGCCAACCCATTCCTGTTTCTCTTCTACTTCTTTCTCCAAAGAAAGCCCTCACTCTCCTCGCTACAGCCCAGAGAGGTCACGAGGGGCTGGGAATGCTCCTGTGGCAAAGTGGACCACTCCAGCCCAGGCCTGGGAAGAAAGGACCCCCCAGATCCTTCTGGCTACCAGTATCTCCTGCCCTCATGAGCTGGCCTCTCTCCAGATCACCCCCCAGCATTAAGAGGCGAGAGAGGGGGGGGGAAGAAAAGTTTTTTTGTTTTTTAATTTTTTGAGACAGAGTTTCGCTCTTGTCACCCAGGCTGGAGTGCAATGGCACGATCTCAGCTCACTGCAACCTCTGTCTCCTGGTTTCAAGCAATTTTCCTGCCTCGGCAGGCACCCACCACCAGGCCCAGCTAATTTTTGTATTTTTAGTAGAAACGGGGTTTCACCATGTTCGTCAGGCTGGTCTCGAACTCCTGACCTCAGGTGATCCGCCTGCCTCGGCCTCCCAAAGTGCTGGGATTACAGGTGTGAGCTACCACACCCAGCCGAAAAATTTTTAAAGAGAAAAGAGGGAGGTGGGAGGTAGGAGGTGGCAAAGGGTAGGCTAAGAGAGGCCCCCACACCTGCTTAGATGGGTCTGGATCTCTCCAGAGAACCTAGCACTGAATGGGTGTCAACAAGGCAGGAGCAAGGCCTGCTGGAGGCCAAGGCCATGCCACCCGCATGCCTGGAGTATGGCCTCTGGAACCCCCTGCAGGCAGGGTGGGGTGGGAGAAGGTAAAGGGTGAGCACCACGATGTGGCAGCCCCCACCAGCCTCTTCTCCCCCAAGCATGGCTGGGAACATTCCTTTGTGGTTTTCCCGCCAGCCGTACTGACGACTCTGTGGCCACAAGGCCAGAGTCACATGTGCAGAAGTGGCCAGATGTGGCCAGAGGGTGGGGTTACACATACTCATCCTCCTTCCCAACCCATGTCCTGCCCCAGCACCAGGCGGAAGGGTCCTTGGAAACTGCAGACGGCCTTCCTGGAGGTAGCCAGCCACGGTCCATGATGGTGGCAAGGAAATGGCAGCCAGCTCAGGTCTCCCCAGCCCGTGAAGTGTTCAGCAAGGCCCTGAGCTGGCCGGAGGGTTATCTGTTCTTAGTCAAGGCTGGCTTGGCCCGTGGCACTCCGATCACTCAGCCAAGCGACGGACGGGCTTCAACCTGCTGCTCCCGGCAATGCCGGGGTTGTAGGAGCAGGATGCCAGCCCGCCTGCCCAGAGAAGGGCAGGGGTCCAAGCACTCCTGGCTCCCAGCAGATAACCCTGCCTAGGGCTGGAACTGTCGCCAGCAGTACTGGCTTCCCTTGCAGGAGCCCTGCAGAGAGCACATGGGCTCAGGCAAGGGGAATCTCCCACCAGACTGTCACTGCCACTGCAGCAGCAGAGATGTTAGGCCCGGAGCTGCAGTGGGAGCCACTATTGGTATGCAGGTGGCAGGGCAGGCAGAGGGCTCTGCCATGCAGCCTCGTTCCCATGCAAACAGGAATCACAGGCGACTACAGAATATTAATTTGCAGGGCCTGCAGGGCCTGGGTGGTATGCAGCACCCCAAGGGTTTGCCAGGTAGCAACCTGCTCCACCCAAAGTGGAAGGGGCCATGGCTGCTCTGCCTGAGTCAGGGAAAGGAGGGGCATGGAGCCCCATGAATAGAGTCTGCCCAGGCACAGACCCTGGAGCCGGGCTGGCCTTGAACTCTCTCAAGGATCTGTGCCCTCTGCCAGCCTGGCATGAGCAGAGCAGGTGGCAGCAGCTGCCATCAGCACCAAGCACCTGGGTGTGTCATGATAGGAAGAGGCTCTTGGCCGCCTCCTGGTGGACCTAGGAAGGCTGGGGAACCTCTGGGGAAAGAAGAGGATAGATGGGCTTGGGCGAGGTGGCTCACGCCTATAATCCCAGCACTTTGGGAGGCTGAGGTGGGCGGGATCACCTGAGGTAAGGAGTTCAAGACCAATCTGGCCAACGTGGTGAAACCCCATCTCTACTAAAAATACAAAAATTAGTTGGGTGTGGTAGTGGGCACCTGTAATCCCAGCTACTCATGAGGCTGAGGCAGGAAGAATTGTTTGAACCCAGGAGGCAGATGTTGCAGTGAGTATAGACCATGCCACTACACTCTAGCCTGGCATGTAGCCTGGGTGACAGAGTGAGACTCCATCTCAAAAAAAAAAAAAAAAAAAAAAGAGGGTACACAAAGGCACACTGTTCCCTAAGAGGACAGGCCAAGAGCTCTGGCTAGCAAAGAGTCTGAGTGAAAGGCCAGGCAGAGGGCACGGTGGCTCAAGCCTGTAATCCCAGCACTTTGGGAGGCCGAGACGGGCAGATCACGAGGTCAAGAGATCGTGACCATCCTGGCTAACGCGGTGAAACCCCGTCTCTACTAAAAAAAATACAAAAAACTAGCCAGGCGAGGTGGCAGGCGCCTGTAGTCCCAGCTACTCGAGAGGCTGAGGCAGGAGAATGGCGCAAACCCGGGAGGTGGAGCTTGCAGTGAGCTGAGATCCGGCCACTGCACTCCAGCCTGGGCGACAGAGCGAGACTCCATCTCAAAAAAAAAAAAAAAAAAAAAGAAAGGCCAGGCAGAGCTGGGCACAGCGCCTGTAATCCCAGCACTTTGGGAGTCCGAGGCGGGTGGATCACTTGAGGTCAGGAGTTCAAGACCAGCCTGGTCAACAAGGAGAAACCCCATCTCTACTAAAATTACAAAATTAGCTGGGTGTGGTGATACATGCCTATAATCCCAGCTACTCGGGAGGCTGAGGCAGGAAAATCACTTGAACCCGGGAGGCAGAGGTTGCAGTGAGCCAAGATCACGCCATTGCACTCCAGCCTGAGCAACAAGAGTGAAACTCTGTCTCAAAAAGAAAGAAAAGAAAAAAGAAAAAGGAAAAGAAAAGAAAGCCAGGGAAAGGGTCACAGGGGAGGACAAGGCCCTGGGTCCTTCCCTCACCTGCCAGGGTCTCACTCTGATAGGAATCAAGAGGCCAGCAAAGCCACCTCCTGCGGAGGTCAGAGGCAAGGCTCCGGGGGAAAGCCCTGGGCCCCCCACCTGGCTCTATACTTTCCTCTTTCCCGGGACTGAGAACCTTCCTTCTCCTGGGAGTGGCGGCCTCAGGAACAAGCAGCAACACCATCCTGACCGCTGGTTTTCTGCAGGATTGACCACCCTGCCTCCATGGGAAGTCCCAGCCTGGGTTGCTGGGTAGGTGGGGCTGTGTGTTTCTTTTTTTTTTTTTTTGAGACAGAGTCTCGCTCTGTTGCCCAGGCTGGAGTGCAGTGGCGCAATCTTGGCTCACTGCAAGCTCCAACTCCTGGGTTCACGCCATTCTCCTGCCTCAGCCTACTGAGTAGATGGGACTACAGGCACCCACCATCACGCCTGGCTAAGTTTTTGTATTTTTAGTAGAGACGGGGTTTCACCGTGTTAGCCAGGATGGTCTCCATCTCCTGACCTCGTGATCCGCCCGCCTCAGCCTCCCAAAGTGCCAGGATTACAGGCGTGAGCCACCACGCCCGGCCTTGGGGCTGCGTGTTTCTAGCCATGCGAGGGGCCAGGAAAATAGCAAGTTCTGACTCAGGAGCTGCCCTGCCCAGCTCATGAGCACAAGTGGCCATGGGCAGTGCACCACCTGAGTGACACTTCTTTCCCATCCCGCTGGGCCTGCCTCCTCTTCAGGAACCCTATCAGCCCAGTGGGGGCTTCTGGGGTAGATTCAGGCAGCATGAGGGAGAGCCTGGTCCTCTGGGGGAGATGATGTAGGTGCTCGTGGGGCAACCCCTGAAACTACTGCCAGCACAGCCTTAGTCTAAAAAAACGGTGTCCAAGCAAAGAGACACTGCCTCCAAACAGACAAGTGGCTCTGGGCCATGAGACACAGGTTTCAGCAGTGCCTTGGGAACAAAAGTTCACAGTAAAAAACAGATCTAGCTTCCCAAGAGCAAGGCCAAGCCTTCCCCCTGCTCTTAACACACCATGAGCTGCACCCCAGGTCCAAGCCCCCTCTCAAGAGACAGCATCTCCAACTCAAGAATCCCTGTGACAAGAACCCTGGCCAGCAAGGAAATGGGACCTTTAGTTCCCCCTAGATAAGCCCTCGGGGGAGGCAGCTGGCACAGTGTGGACCTGCCTGGCAGACCCAAGAGGCTTAGCACCTGGCTCTAAAAGACCCTGCTCCATAAAATAAATATAAAAATAAGACCAGGCGCGGTGGTTCATGCCTATAATCCCAGCACTTTGAGAGGCCAAGGCGGGCGGATCACGAGGTCAGGAGTTTGAGACCAGCCTGGCCAACATGGTGAAACCCCATCTCTACTAAAGATACAAAAAAACCCCAAAAAATTAGCCGGGCATGGTGGCCCACACCTGTAATCCCAGCTACTTGGGCAGCTGAGGCAGGAGAATCGCTTGAACCCAGGAGGTGGAGGTTGCAGTGAGCTGAGATCGCGCCATTGCATTCAGCCTGGGCAACAAAAGGGTGAGACTCCGTCTCAAAATAAATAAATAATATTTTTTCCTTTTTTTGGGACGGAGTCTTGCTCTGTCGCCAGGCTGGAGTGCAGTGGCACCATCTTGGCTAACTGCAACCTCCGCCTTCTGGGTTCAAGCGATTCTCCTGCCTCAGCCTCCTGAGTAGCTGGGACTACAGGCACGTGCCACCATGCCCACCTAATTTTTTGTATTTTTAGGTACAGATGGGGTTTCACCATGTTAGTCAGGATGGTCTCGATCTCCTGACCTCGTGATCTGCCCACCTCGGCCTCCCAAAGTGCTGGAATTACAGGCGTGAGCCACCACGCCCGGCCTAAAATAAAATTAATTTTTAAAAAGACTCTGCTCCGGTCGGGCGCGGTGGCTCACACCTGTAATCCCAGCACTCTGGGAGGCCGCAACAGGCGGATCATGAGGTCAGGAGATCAAGACCATCCTGGCTAACACAGTGAAACCCCGTCTCTGATAAAAAATACAAAAAATTAGCCAAGCGAGGTGGTGGGCGCCTGGAGTCCCAGCTACTTGCGAGGCTGAGGAAGGAGAGTGGTGTAAACCCAGGAGGCGGAGCTTGCAGTGAGCCAAGATCACGCCACTGCACTGCACTCCAGCCTGGGCGTCAGAGCGAGACTCCGTCTCAAAAAAAAAAAAAAAAAAAAGACCCTGCTCCAGGAGCCACCAGCCCCAGAAAGCTAGGAGGAGGGGAGGGGACCCAAGGGGCATAGGATACAAGGCACGGGGCATTATTACACCATTTGGAATGTCTATACAGGACATAAATGAGGTCTGTGCAGACACTCCCTGGATCTGAGGAGCTACCTTCACAAGAGAAGAGTGAGTGAAAGGGACCTTGGAGATCATCTGTTTCAATACCCTCAAGACACAGGTGAGGAAACCAAGCCTCTTAAAGAGGCTGCTCTGCAGATGATCCTACCAGCTAAGCAGAAGCAAAACAGGAATCTGAACCCAGGTGTCCTGACTCCCGGCACAGGGAGGTTCCCTCTGAACACACACGTGTGCAGTCTGGTTCCCACGTCGGGGGTGTCTTATATGCTCAGTGTAAGCCAGCCCTGGGACAGGTTAGGGTCTCAAAAATAATAGAGGAGATGAGGTAGGCGGAGGGGAGCAGGGGAGGTTGTACCGGGGCTGGTGTTCAACTTTGTTCCTGAGCCCCCTTCTCTCCTTGGGCTAAAATCCCTTCAGGGAGGAAGACCACAGACCAGGTGGTCCCCAGTATTTACAGAAAACAAAGCCTCCTCTCAGAACCCCACGAAGCCCCCGAGGCCAGAATGGTTCCTGTGCTCTAGGAGCACAAACTGTGGACGCGCACTGACAGGCCCAGCACATAAGGCTGTGTAGGTTGCATATTGCACATGGGCTCTCATCTAAAGGGGTGAGTTGGGGCTGAAACCTAACCCAAGCTCCAATCGCCAGGCCACGCACACTGGCATGAGGACGTATCTACCCAGAAGGGCCACCTTTTAAAAATGTGCACAAAGAAGCTTTTATGTGGATTAGCAATGTTCCCACCCAGAGACCTGAGTTCAAATTCCAGCTCTCACTCTGTGACCTTGTGCAGGTTCCCTTTTTCTTCTTTTTTTTTGACAGAGTCTCGCTCTGTTGCTAGGCTGGAATAGTGCAGTGGTGCGATCTCGGCTCACTGCAACCTCCGCTTCCCGGGTTCAAGCAATTCTCCTGCCTCAGCCTCCTGAGTAGCTGGGGCTATAGGCGCACACCACCACACCCAGCTAATTTTTATATTTTTATAGTATAGATGGGGTTTCACCATGATGGGCAGGATGGTCTTGATCTCTTGACCTTGTGATCTGCCTGCCTCGGCCTCCCAAAGCGCTGGGATTACAGGCATAATCCACCACGCCCGAGCAGGTTCCCCCTTTTTTTTTTTTTTTGAGATGGAGTCTCTCTCTGTGGCCCAAGCTGAAGTGCGGGGGGGTGATCTTGGCTCACTGCAACCTCCACCTCCCGGGTTCAAGCAATTCTCCTGCCTCAGCCTCCTCAGTAGCTGGGACTACAGGCACATGCCACCATGCCTGGCTAATCGTTTGTATTTTTAGCAGAGACAGGGTTTCACCGTGTTAGCCAGGATGGTCTCTATCTCCCGACCTCAGGTGATCTGTCCACCTTGGCCTCCCAAAGTGTTGGGATTACAGGCGCGAGCCACTGCACCCGGCCCAGGTTCCCTTGTTTTAAGAGACAGCCCTGGGTAACTGGCCTACCCTGGAGGGCAGAATCTCCCACCAGCACCCAGGCCCTCAGGACCTCCCTCACCAGGCTGGGGAGTCAGCAGCTTCTAATTACCTTGTTCTGTCTCTTGGAGATTGGGGAAAGGCTCTTGTTCCTGTCTTGGCCTGAGGGAGTTTGGAAGGAGGCGGAGAACAGCATTTCACACCCTGAGCCCATGACGCTGTGACACCAATGACCCCTCCCCACCAAGGACAGTTTCCCATGATCTATTTCTGTGCTCTTGTGTGACTAGTGAGGCCAATTTAGGCTCAACAGGTTCTACCACAATTCAGATACTATTTCCACATAGGCAAGCTGGATCTGACTCTCACCTAGCAATTTTCACAATTCCTTAAGTAACACAAGTGAACACACATCACATAGTGGTTAAGAGCAAGGGCTCTGGAGTGAGAGGACGCTGGGGGTTCAATTCAGGCACCCCCCTTCCTAGGGCAAGGCACGGAGTACCACCCTGCGCTCCATGCAGGCATCTATAAACTGGGAGGCAGAAGAGCACCCACCTGCCAGGGTAGTTAGGCTCAGGAGAATGTACACAGAGGAGCTTGGCACAGAGCCTGGGAAGATCAAGAGGTGCCAGGCAGGGCTATTATTAACGGCTCCTAGTATTTCTTGTGTCCTGAACTCTTTCGGCAATCTAGTGAAGCCTGTGGACCACTTCTCAGAATGTTTTTTTTTTTTTTTTTTTGAGACGTAGTTTCGCTCTTGTTGCCCAGGAGTGCAATGGCATGATCCTGGCTCACTGCAACCTCTGCCTCCCAAGTTCAAGTGATTCTCCTGCCTCAGCCTCCCAAGTAGCTGGGATTACAGGCGTACACCACCACGCCCATCTAATTTTGTATTTTTAGTAGCGATGGGATTTCACCACATTGGCCAAGCTGGTTTCAAACCCCTGACCTCAGGTGATCCGCCTGCCTCAGCCTCCCAAAGTGCTGGGATTATAGGCGTGAGCTACCACGCCTGGCCTTCTCAGGATGTTTCTAAAGTGCATAAAATCGGTCAGGTTCAGTGGCTCACACCTGTAATCCCAGCACTTTGGGACCCTGAGGTAGGAGGATCACTTGAGGTCAGAAGTTCAAGACCAGCCTGGCCAATGTGGTGAAACCCCATCTCTACTAAAAATACAAAAATTAACCAGTTGTGGTCTCACATACTCGGGAGACTGAGGCAGGAGAATTGCTTGAACCCAGAAGCGGAGGTTGCAGCGAGGTGAGACTGCACTACTGCACTCCGGCCTGGGCAACAGAGCAAGACTCTGTCTCAAAAAAAATAAAAATAAAAATAAATAAAAAATAAAGCGCAGAAAACGAAATACTTAGAATTCCCAAATCTTTTAAGTGGGGCCAACTTCACAGACCACCTGGATTCTAAGGGTGCCAGCCTCAGACTCCCACCAGAGGGAAGTCTTAGCACTCATTTCAGACTGTCTGAATGTCACTCTGTGGTCCTGTCACAAACAAAGCCCTTCTGTGGGTCACACACAACACAAGCCGGTGCAGCCAGTAGCTAGGTGTCAGTGCCAGAGGAGGAATCTCTGAGAGCTGCCTCCTTCCCACTCCTGCACTTCCAGGCCATCTCACCTGCCTCACTACCTCCAGGAAGGGCCACTCTGTGCTCTGTGGCTCAGGCCACAGCTGTGGGATCCCTTTTGTCCCTCAAAAACATTACTTAGCACAGATGAGCACAAGTTTTGGGCCTTGCTCTCGGGGCCCCCAGCTGCAAGCAGTCCAAAATTCTTCCCTGGGCTCTAACCTCACTGAGCCCCACTGCAGGTGACACCTCTCTCCCCAGTTCTATTCCACATCCTCCTGGGTTGAGGACACGGGAGGCCCTAAGCCCCTCTTCCCACAAAGCAGATACAATGTGAAACTGACCTCAGAGACCCTTAGAGTGTCAGGGAAGGAAGGGCCTGAAGATCAGCAACTCAATTCCCCCAGTTTTCAGAGGAGGAAAGTGAGGCCAGAGAAGGAAGAGACTTGTCCAAGGTCACCTGGAAAGGAGATGGAGGACCCAGGGCTTAATACCAGCTCTTCTGGCTCTCTGTCTGCTCCCCACTAAAAAACAGAAGGGGAAACACTAAGGCCCGGTCTCAAACTGAACGAGAGAGATGCAACAAGGGGTCAAACTCTGTACTAAGGATCCAGAGGTCTAGACAAGGACACCTGGTTGGTCCCCAGAACATCAGAGCCCAGGAGTGCAGGGGAGAATGGGATCAAGTGCAGGGAACCCCCAGAAACCTTGAGGCAGACTGTGACTCTGAAGGACCTTAAGCTCGGGATGCAGAGCCCTGATGGTGGGCACAAAGCATCTCTCACTGGCACAAATAGAGTTAGCAGTTGATCCTGGGATGCTCTCTGGGGAAGCAGACTCACATTTCCCAGTCAGCCATTTCTGGCATATACCTGGGTACAAAGCTACAGGCAAGTAAAAGGCACACTAACCATTCAAAGTCTGCAGCTGTTGCTAGGACTGTTTGCTCCACACCTGGGGTACAATGGCAGGGGCTCCAGAGCAGATCCGCCTCCACTCCCCAAGCACAGCACAGCCCTGGGTGTCCAGCAGGGTGCCCTGCCCACCTGGCAGCTTGCCATAATCACCCATTCCGCTGGGGTTTAGACACCTGCTCCCTGGTGGCTGGAAACATCCTTTCTCCCGACTAACAGGCAGCTGGGAGTTGGATTCACCTCTCTCTGGGGCGACAGCCTCCCTCCTCCTGTATAGGCCCTTCTCCCAGGAGTCCCAAGACCCACCAAGGCCTTCCAGGGATGCTGAGGACATCCACTGGCTGACTCCTGGGCCCTGTGACCCATGTCCACACAGCTCTTACTCCAAGGATGGGCTGAGTCTACTCGCATCAGAATCACCTGAGACATGAGTTTAAATCATTGGTTCCTGGGCTGCCCTACGGAATCCAAACCTTTGTGGGAGGGGGGAGGGTGTCAAGGTCTGAGAATCTGCATTTTAATACATTCCTTTGGTAATACTGATGCAACCAAAAGTTTGAGAACCACTGTCTCAGTGTCCCCAGGCTGCCTGCTGCCAACCTAACAGCTGTTACAGCTGTGTGTGTGGACACAGTTAATCTGATTTCCTGTCTGGCAGCTGTGTGGCAGGGAAGGGACAGCTGAGGGTCTCAAAAACAAGAAGAGGGGATGAGGCGGGGGAGGGGCTACAGGAGGTTGTACGGGGGCTGGTGTTCAACTTTGTTCCTGAGCCCCCTTCTCTCCTTGGGCTAAAATCCCCTCAGGGAGGAAGATCACAGACCAAGTGGTCCTCAGTATTTACAGAAAACAAAGCCTTCTCTCAGAACCCCAGGAGGTCCCTGAGGCCAGAATGGTTCCTGTGCTCAGCGCACTGACAGGCCCAGCACATAAGGCTGTGTAGGTTGCATATTGCACATGGGCTCTCATCTAAAGGGGTGAGTTGGGGCTGAAATCTAACCCAAGCTCCAATCGCCAGGACATGCACACTGGCATGAGGATGTATCTACCCAGAAGAAGGGCCACCTTTTAAAAATCTGCACAAAACAAGCTTTTTTTTTTTGAGACAGAGTCTCACTGTGGCGCCCAGGCTAGAGTGCAGTGGCACAATCTCTGCTCACTGCAAGCTCCACCTCCCGGGTTCACACCATTCTCCTGCCTCAGCCTCCCAAGTAGCTGGGACTACAAGCGCCTGCCACCACACCAGCTAATTTTTTATATTTTTAGTAGAGATGGGGTTTCACCATGTTAGCCTGGTCTCGATCTCCTGGCCTTGTGATCCACCCGCCTCAGCCTCTTAAAGTGCTGGGATTACAGGCGTGAGCCACCGCACCTGGCGCTTTTTTTTTTTGAGGCAGAGTCTCGCTCTCGTTGCCCAAGCTAGAGTGCAATGGCGCAATCTCAGCTCACCGCAACCTCTGCCTCCCAGGTTCAAGCGATTCTCCTGCCTCAGCCTCCTGAGTAGCTAGGATTACAGGTATGCACCACAACTCCGGCTAATTTTTTGTATTTTTAGTAGAGATGGGGTTTCTCCATGTTGGTCAGGCTGGTCTCGAACTCCCGACCTCAGCTGATCCACCCGCCTAGGCCTCCCAAAGTGCCAGGATTACAGGTGTGAGCCACCCAGCCCAGCCAAAAGCAGCTTTTATGTAGATTAGCAATGGTCCTACCCAGAGACCTGAGTTCAAATTCTAGCTCTCACTTACTCTGTGATCTTGGGCAGATTCCCTTTTTTTAAGAGATAGGGTCTTGTTATAGCGCCCAGGCTGGAATGCAGTGATCATGGCTCATTGTAGCCTCAAACTCCTGGGCTCAAGCAATCCTCCTGCCTCAGCCTCCTGAGTAGGTAGAACTACAGGTGCATGCCACTATGCCTGGATAACTTTTTTAAAACATTTTCTTGTAGAGACAGGGTCTGGTTATGCTGCGCAGGCTGGTCTCAAACTCCTGGCCTGAAGTGATCCTCCTCCCTCAGTCTTCCAAAGTGCTGGGATTACAGGTATGAGCCACCATGTCCAGTAAGTTCCTTAACCTCTCTGATCCTTCTCAATTGTACACCACAGCTATCAATACTTTCCTAAAAGAGATATGGCAAGGGCCAGGTGTGGTGGCTCATGTCTGTAATCCCAACACTGTGGGAGGCTGAGGCAGGCGGATCACAAGGACAGAAGTTCGAGACCAGCCTGGCCAACATAGTGAAACCCTGTCTCTACTAAAAATACAAAAATTAGCCAGGCATGGTGGCGTGCACCTGCAGTCCCAGCTACTTGGTAGGCTGAGGCAGGAGAATCGCTTGAACCCAGGAGGTGGAGGTTGTGGCAACCCGAGATCGCATCACTGTACTCCAGCCTGGGCAAAACAGCGAGACTCCATCTCAAAAAAAAAAAAAAAAAAAAAAAAGGTAGGGAAAGTACCTGATAGCCTTGTCACTTAGTGCATTATAATAGTTCCATCTCACCCCTGAGTCTTGTACTTCTTCCCCTCCTGGCACTACATACCTACACACACAGTCAAACCCAGAAAGTCCGAAAAGCACAAACAAGAATATTCAGGGAAAGCCCTAAGACCAAACTTGGACCCCATGGCACTTCCCAGTGTCCACAGCATTCCTTCCTGGCACAAGCAGGATTCACACCCTCCCTCCATAGGAAAAGCAGACTCCTCCTCCATGCTGTCTCATAAAGCCTGCACATTGTCTGAGCATCAGCTCCACCCAGTATAGGACAAAGGGGAATCCAGGGTCTACATAAGGGAGGCAGAAAATTCCCCACCTCTGTGTCCTTGAGAATCCCAGACTAGAGTTCAAACTCCCAGGCTCCCTAAGCCAGAACCAAGCTTGGATGATGGTGGTGCTCACTGTGTACTGGGGGGCTATGGCAGGGTGGCCAGGCAGAGACCCCATCCATCAAGGGAGACCTCTGATCGCTAAGAGCAGATGCTGAGATCTGCCCCGCTCTTCAAGCAAGAACAGCAGAGTGCCCCTGTCCTTCGGTAGGCTAAGGCTCTGTCTCACCCACTGGGGTGACTCACTAAAGCTGTCTCTATTCAACCAGAGGTCCAAGCCCCAGAATAGAGCCCAGGAATCCTGCCAGCAATTCTGGACTCCAGCCCTCCCCATGCGACATTCATTCATCCATGTGCCAGGCACTGTGCTAGGTGCTGGGCAATGGCAGCAACCAAGACAGCCCAGAGAGCAAAGGCTGTCCCTAAAATAGGGTTCCAAAGATGCTGCTGGAGGTGGCAGGCAGGCACCACCCTCGAAAGACCCTTGCTCCAACCCCCTGGGCTTGGGAGACCTGCACAATTCAGACTGTCCCAAGAAGCTTCCCTGGACACCTGCTTTTTCAGCCATAGGCTCTTGCATCCTGTCTGGAGACCGATCAAGAGACGGGGAAAGCGGGTGGGGAGGGAAACACCAGGCTGCCTGGGCCCTCATGGCCGTGTTTATCCGGGGTGGATTTTTTTTAACCCAAAGGTTAAAGTGTTTCTATTTGAAACATCTATTTACATTCCAGAGTCAAAAAAAAAAAAAAAAACAAGGCAGCCAAGCTCCAGGCCTATATCTGTCCCTAGCCGCGTCACAGACACAGCATCAGAGCTGCGCAGGGGGAACATTCTTAGCCCTCTCCCCGAGCCGAGCCGCTGAGGTGACTCACGCCTCCCTCCTGCCAGCATGGACCAAGCCACCACTCTGAAGGCCAGCCAGTGTTGGGGGTGAAGCGGTGAGACAGGGATCTGGAGAGAGGGGCTGCCTGGGAGTCCATGCAGGGGCAGCCAGGCCTAGGGAGGAGATGAGAGAGCAGGGTCCCAGCCTGCAAGGTTTCTGGGGTACAATCTGAAAGGAGGTGAGTGAACAAGCTGGGGAGGAAACTTCCGGCCAACTGCTGGCTCCTGCTGGTAGCAAAGAACAGAGGGGACAGGGCAGGATGGGTGGACCTGATAAGCCAGATAGGGTGGAGCTGTCCCAAGAAGATGCTCTGTGATTATTCTGTCTTCCAAGAGACCACCTTGAGTCCCAGAGGCCATGGGCTGGGGGCCAGCAGGCAGGGTCTTTAGTTGGACCTGTGGACTCCAGACCAGGATAAGAACCAGCCCTCTGGGTTTATTCCTCATCCCAGGGACCTGTGTAGGTGGCCCCCAGGCATATGCCCCTACCTCAGGGGACTACCTGGGTATCTTGTAGAGCTGGTCCCCAAGGTTACGCCCCCATCCCCACCCCTGCCTACAGGGCTGGCCCCAGGGTAATGCCCCTATCCCCGGGGCCTGCGTGGATACCCTGCAGGGCTAGTCTTCAGGGCCATGCCTCTACATGAGAACACTGCATGGGCATCCCTGCCTGGGCAGATGACAGTCCATGTTCCAAAGATTTTTTGAATCTTCCCAAAACATTCATGCTCTGACACATCCAAGTCCCATTGCAACCTTATCCCTGGGTAGCTCAGAGCCAAATCACAGGCACCTGCAGAGGCACACAGTTCCCACCTTCCAATGTGAAGCTTGGGATGCACACCCACATATCCAGAAGCAAGGACTCCCCATTCACATGCACACACACAGACACCCACACTTGAGTGCCAAGCCACTGCCAGGAGGGGCTGAGCAGGCATAGGTCCAGCAGGCCCCTCCCTGGAGGAAGCATCTTGTGGTGCCGGCCTGGTGGGGAGGCTGTGCCAGGAAGGCTTGATGCTGCCAACAGGTTCCCAAGAGTGAGGGAAGGAGTGGCCCAGCTCTGGGGGACCCCACCCCTAGCCA
This sequence comes from Theropithecus gelada, assembly GCF_003255815.1. Lineage (NCBI taxonomy): Eukaryota > Metazoa > Chordata > Mammalia > Primates > Cercopithecidae > Theropithecus > Theropithecus gelada. The sequence goes on from NC_037684.1 coordinate 32,428,692, forward strand.
AGAGCCAAAAAAGTTCCTGCTGAGAAGGTGGCAGGATTAGGGGGTCCTGAAGCCCATCTGAGCCAGAGTAACACCTCCTCATCCTCATGAGATGGGAATCAACCCAGACCTGGGGAGAAAAGCGCTATCGGGAGCCAGCTAGGGGCTAAGGCAGCCAAGCCCCTCAGTTTCCGAGTTGGCAGCCTCTGCCTAACTCCATTACAACTGCACCAAGCCTCCCCAAGTGTCTGATTCTCAGGAGACTCCTGGCTGGGGACTTGTGGAAGTCACTGTACTCGATCCTCTAGCCCCAAGAACCAAGACAGAGGAGCTGGGGTAACCTTTATTCTTGTGGACACACAGCTACGCCTTCTTCCCTTCTCCAAACCTGGGGAGCGGGCAGCATGGAGGCGGGTCACTGACCCACTTCCTCCCCTCTGACCACAGTGCCAACTAGGCCAGGATCCTCCAGTAACCCCCAGCCCCCAGCAGCGGATGCTGACCCTGCCAGAGACCGAAGGGACTGGAAGAGATGCAGCAGAGTACAGCTGCGGGGCACAGGGGAGCAGCAGGCTCTGGGCAGGGAAGACAGGGGCCTCTCTGAGCAGGGATCCCCCAGCTCCATGTATTCTCAACAAAACTCTCAAGACAGATCTATGCAGGACCGTATCTATGCAAGGCTCAGGGCCAGATGCTCAGCCCAGGGACAAGGATGCCTGATGACAGAGGGCAGGCAGGGACACCAAGGCACTTACCTGTCACAGGGATGCTGTGCAGAGAAGTCCGCGGCAGGATTTCCAAGGATGGTTCCCGGCCTGACATCCCATCTGCTGAGAAACAGGATTCTGTCTCATAGATGGTCTGCAGCATCTCCACGAGCCCCTGAGCCTTGGGCACCAGCAGCATGCCAGGGAGGGGGCCGCCAGAGGCGGGGAGCAGGCTGAAGGGAAGGTGGTCCGGCAGCCCGCACTGCGCAGGTTCCCTCAGGCCACTGCCGATGAGACCCACACTGTGGGGAAGTGCCTCATCCGGCCTGGGCACTCCTGGCGGCAGGAGGGGCAGGGAGTCCCTAGAGGTGCAGGCCCAGCTCTGCTCTAGAGAGGCATCTGACCACCAGCCTCTCCCTGATTCCTAGGAGCTGGGGTATGGCTGAGCACTTGGGACAGGAAGGGGAGCTCAGCGGGCAGGCGGGCTCTGTGTTCCCTCCCAACCCTGGGTGACAGCTCTGGGCCCGGCTCCCTGCTCCTCCTTCCCGAATGAGCCGCCGCCGGCAGCTGGCAGGAGACTGAAATAGCAGTTGGGGGAGGGCCCTGTCTATAAATAGGTGGAGCATGCTCAGGGAGCTGCGGGCCGGCTGCCAGGAGGCCCCATGGGGGGGGAGGCGGTTCTACCCCAGGAGGAAGCGCCAGGCGAGGGGGATGGGAACAGGGGAGGGCCTGCACTCAGGGCCAAGGCCACAGCGCTGGGTGGCCAGAGGCTGGGCTGGGGAAGGACGCCGGCTGGGGTACCCAGGCATCTGGGAGCGGCTCTGGCTGCTACTCTTGGCAAGCAAGCCAGGGGATAGAGACCAAGAAGCCAGACTCAAGCCTCCGTCTTCCTTCTTGCCTTCCAAAGCAGGTAAAGGAATCAGAAGGGCCTGGGAGAGGCTGGCAGACACGCACTTTCCCTGGATTTCTAATAGCCCCATGGAGGTTTGCTTAACTTCTGCCCTCCCACAGTGTTGAGAGGTGCCTCCCCACCCCTTCAACCAGCAGAGAGTCCCCTAAACACTCCCGCTCATTCTGGAGTGTCGCCTCCAGAGGCTGCTCAGCCTCAGCTTCTTTCTAGGTTGTAGGGATACTCCTCCTGGGCAGACAGGTGTCCCCTGGTCCCCTTTCCTCACCCCAGTCCAGGAAAGGGGACCAGGGAACATCTGCCAATTCTCATAGCACAGGTAGCTCCTCCCTGGCAATGTGCCAGGTGCGGTGCTAAGAACATCATATACATCATCTCATTTATTCTGTGCGGTGACCTTAGGAGAGAGGTACAGATGAGAAAACTGAGACACAGGGAGATGAAGTCACTCATGCTAGGTCATACAGCTGCTTACATGGCAGGGCTGGGATGTCTGAGGCTCAAGTCTGAGCTCTAACCACCACACTCCACTGCCTCCCATTTCCCAGGGTTTCTATTAACAGGTATAATGACCCCTGTGCTCAAGTAGGAAGAGACTTGAGGATGGAGCCTCGCTAAGGAGAGTCAAGAGTTTTTCAGCATCCAGCCATTCCCCATCAGTCAGCCCCAGGCCTGGCAGCACAGCCCCTGCTCTCTTGGTCCTGGGGCTGATGCGCCATGAGGACCAGTGCCACTCACCCACCCTCCCCACCACTGGCCTGCCCCTGCTCTTCAAGTTGTGCCTCCTACTGGTACAAAGATCCCACTTGGCCCCCTGACCTCACTAGAGCCTTTTAATAGCCTGGTTATTCCTGTGTCTGCATCCCCCTCCTGCTTCCTGATGTCACAGTTGCTATTTTGGAGCCCCCTCCTTGACCCCCACTCCAGGCATGCAGCCAGGGACACCTGTCCTCCCTCTGCACTGGATGACCTCACCCTCTTGTTGGGAGCCCAGGAGGAGCTGGCCAACCAAGGACACAGTGGCTGTGGCTCCTGGAGCCAACTTCCCAGCCAGCTTCTGCCAGTCAGGGATGGCAAAGGGGTCTCCTGCCCTCAGGCTGGGAGTGGGAGGATTAGGGGGACCACACCTATAGACAGAGGCAGGCTTTCCCAAGCCCTAGACTAGTGAGATGTATATGTTGCTAGAGGGTACCCAGTGGTGGACCAGGAAAGAAACAGCGGACTGGAGCTGCAGCTTCTAAGCCAGGCAGATTCTAGAAAAAGGGCAAGGAACAGTACTCCCTCAGAGGCCTAGCGCTGGTGGACATCTTATGGTATGGCTGGGGATCTCATTCACCACCTCTTGCCCCAACCTCATCCTGGCCAACCAGGCTCTCTCAAGAGGAAGGGAAGGGAAGGTCTCCATCAGTGGGGTGATGGGCAGCAGATTAAAGGGAGCCCAGAAAGCCGGGAGCAGCAACCCCTCCCAGCCCAGGACTCCACCCACCCACGCTAGGAGCAACCAGAAGGGCTGGCTAGCCCTGTCCCAGCTCTCTCTGCCTCCCCCAGGCATAGGGGAGTGTGGCAGGAGAGGCTTGTTCTAAAGAGGAAGGCGTCAGTTACCAGGACTCAAAAGCAGGGCCCCCAGAACCTGGAGCACCCAGACATCGAAGAAAGAGGCCTTCCTGCTTAGGAAAGATAGGAGCACCCAGGACAGGGACACCCACAGGTGGCTGGAGCCGGGAGCTGGGCAGCCAGCTCCCAGCACCATTACAGCCTCCAAGAAACAGGAAGCAAAGTGTCAGGCACAGCCAGAAAATCCTCAGTGCAATTCCCAGAACCCTCCAAGGGAATAAGAGAGGAGGTTTGGGATGGGGACAAATGTCTTTTTTTCTTCTGAGATTCAGGTGATACAAGGTCCTACTAATGTCTAACTTCAATCCTTCATGCTTTAGCCCCCCTCCTTGCAGTTCACTTCTCTTTTCCATTCTCTCCCATCCAGCACACCCATGTATCATCCCACAAATCATATGGAGCACTCACCAAGCATGGGGTACATGAGCTTCACCCAGAGCCAGGACTGTCCTCCCCAGACTCACTCTGCCTCTCCCTCAAAGGCTGCACTCTGACCTCCTAGCCCTCTGAATCTGAAGGAGAAAAGCACCTAACCCTGGCTCCAGGTTCCATTTCCTGAGCCCAAAGGCTGTGGGGGATGGGGGACCCTGACCAAAAGAAAGCAAAGTCTGCTTAGTGCACAGTGAAAAAGCCAAGGGCTGGCCCAGGAGCACCCTGGATGGAGTGTGAGATGCCAGCTTCCCCCAGCCCCAGACATCAGGCCTGCCCGCCCTCCTGTTCTTTCCTGCCCTTCGAGCCCAGTCGTGCTGGAGCCCATCAGCATGGTCTGGGAGCTGCCATGTGCCAGGCCCCATGCTAAGTATTGGCTGAACGCTCTCATTTGAAGCCAAGTTCAGAAAAAATGTGAACACCTACTTTGGCATCTTCTACTTCCCCTCAGGGTTGACCCTGCCTTCTCTGGCCATTCCATTCTAAGCCTTCAATCCCTTTGGAATGACAGAGCAGGGAAGAGGAGGGGAGAAGCAGGTCCCACTCTGCAGTGAGCACAGAGGTGTGTCAGGGGACACACCTCTGTAGAGAAGGGAGGCCAGGAGTCCACTTCCTAGACCCCAGCCCCATGCCAGGACTGACCCACTTTCTCACTGCCTGCCGTCCCCAGGGGCTTAGAGGCAGAGCCCAAGGCTGCGAGGCAGGACACCGAGGTTCCTGGCTCCACCCTATACCCATGCCCCAGTTTCTTTGGTCACCCAGAGAGCAGGGGTTGGCGGGGGCTGCTGCCCTCCATCCTAGGAAAGGGAAAGAGAGAGTGTAAGGGTTCTGGGAGGTGCTAGGCAGGCAGGTGTTGTCCTGAAGCTTGTCTTCCTCTCACACTGGGGAGAAGGATCCTGGCCGCCTCCCCCATGGCCCCGCTGCCACCCAGACTGGCTTGCACAGTGGGCCTCACTCTTGCCTGCTCTTCTGGGCAATGGCACTGAGAAGAGGGTTCAACCAAAGCTGGCCTGGGTCCCAGGCCCCTGGGTGGCTCCTCCAACCTGGCTGGGCCGAGTCTGAGCTGAGCGAAACTTCTGTCAGCCTTTCAGCCCCACTGAGGAGAACATGCAGAAGCAATCAGTTCCAGAAAAATAAAGAAAGCCTTAATCCTCAAGCCCCCTTTGGCCTGAAGAAAAAGCAGAGATCAGCGAATGGTCTCAGGGAAGCAGGTAACCCCATCAATAGCCTCCACCCGTGATTCCAAGACTGCAAAAGAGGTAAATAAAGTCAAAGGCTGGCAGGCAGCCCAAGCCAGAGGGAAGTCATCAGCTCCCACCTCCCTGGTGGGCCCCAGAAGGAAATCACTCACAGTCTCTACCTGCTGCCCCTCACCAGAAACAGTCTCTCTTGCTAACGTGTTCACTGTGAGGGCCAGGGATGGCCCATCTCATGTTTTCTTCTGTCTTCCACAGGCTGAGCCTGTTGGTGATACTCAGTGAAGACTTGCCAAACAGAAAAGCTCCTACGCTGAGAGGACTTGAGAGAAACCAGAAGCTCTGCCCCTTACCCAGCCTGCTGTTCTGTACTCTAGGGAAAGAGGAGCAAGTGTTCAGGGAAGTGAGGAGAAGGTAGGAGGTGCTCAGGGGCTGCAGCAGACCCTGGGGACTAACCATTTCCATCCTTCCCACCTCTTATCTCCTGCCCCGTGGCCCATACCTTTCCTTCTTGGGGCTCGCTGCAGGGTGTCTACGGGGAGTGGACACCCGCGTGCTCTGGCTACAATCGGTGGTTTCATTTTGCTTCCGCCGAGTTCCAAGGCATGTGGTTTCCAGGCTTCTGCCAGGCGCTGGGCAACCCAGCCCTAGCCCAGATGCCAGCCCAAGCTCTGGGAATGGCAGACGCTAGGCCCCTCAGAAATAAAGAGCTGCGGGCAGGCTGGCTATCTCCCTGGCCCAGGGCAGCTGGAACCCCACAATTGGGAAAGCCAGTCCCAGAACCCCAGGAACACTCCGCAGGAAGGGCCTCAAGCAAACATCCCTAAGCAGCTGCCCCAGCTCCAAAGCCTCTCAACAATCCTAAAATGAGGTTCCCAATCCCTGGCCCCCTCCTTTTCTCCCTCTTTCCCCAACACAGAGAAGACAGCATCTCCCCCTGCTGGGGGGAGCTGGAAAGCCAGCCAGGAGGCGGGGCCCACTCCACAGGCCCACTCAGGATGCCCTCCTGGCCAGGGCTCAGCAGTGGCTCTTAAGCCACTGGCCTCCTACACTGGTGGACACGCCCAGCAACTCCAACACTCCTGTCAGCTCCCGCAGAGGTAGCTGCAAGGGAAACTCAGCCCGCCAGCGTCTGGAAAGGTAACCCAATAACTTCATCTATCCTGGGTTGCTTATCACATTTCCCTGCGAGGGAAAGAAACCCCAAACCTGGGAAAAATCCTCTCCAAGCCACCAACAGATGCCTCTCGGCAGCTTCAATTCCCATGGCCAAGAGTTAGACCCCAGCCCCACGGGAAGCACGGACTGGAGATGGCTCCTGGACAGGTCAGCGTCACAACTCAGAGGAAAGAAGCAGCTGGCACTACTGCCCGACATGGCTGAGCTTGCTGGGGTAGTGTTCAACCGAGATGCACGAGGGACAGATGAGGACCCAGGCCTCTCCTTTCCCTTCGCCATCCAGTCTCAGAGGGGGAAGCAAGAAGGCAGAGCCGGGCAGCCCACCCAGTCCAGCCCCTATGGGCTGAATGAGGGCAAGGGCAGAGGCAGGAATATCTGAGGGGGAACCGCAAACCCTGCAGGAAGGATGACGGGGAAGAAAATGTGGGGTGGTCTGGATTCCTCCCTCATGCTGCTTCCGTACAACCTGCGAATGGGTATTCATCCTAGGCCCTAATTGCCCTATCTCTAAAAGGAGAAATATCCACTCACCCCTACATAAAAAGATGGAGCGTATTATGGGCCATGGACGGATAAAGTTGAGCAAGATGGACCTTTAACACCTTGCAGAAGGAGACAGTCAAAGAGGAGGAAACAGCCATGACTCTGACCACACTGGCCCACGACCCTCCTGGGAAACTGCTGAGGGTCCAGCTCAGGCCACTAGAACACAGCCTCACAGGCACACATCCAGAAGCAGCTGCACATCAAGCTGCCTGGAGTCCCCCCAATAGACTATTTCTGGCAGCACTGGACAGGGTCCTAGAAGCAGAGAGGAACAGGAAATCTCAGAGTAAAAGACCCCAGATTAGCAATCTATCATATGAACGGCCCAAGAGGAAGAGAGGCAGTCTACCTGAACTCAGAGGAGAGCCGAGACTCCTCTACCCACGCCACCCCACTCCCACCCAACACCACGCACCCATACACGGAGGTTAAGGCCCAGTGCCCTTGTAAACCTCCACTAAGAAAAAAGTGTGGAACACAAACATTCCACCAAGTAAAGAAGCCACCACCACAAAAAGGAAGCTGGGCATTCTGCTATAGTAAAGAAATTCCTCCAACTTCATCTCAGACTGGCGAGAGAGAGATTCAGGGATACACACTGCCCCTTCAGGCCCGCCTGTCTTGGCCAGCAGGGGAAGGCGGAGGTGGAGCTGAATACCCCTAAGTTGAGAGGGCAAGCATGGGGGGCAGAGTAGGACCCATTGCCTTCCCAGGACCAGGCCGGACCATCAATCCATCAATTCCCAGGTCCACCTCATGGGCCTTTTCTTGCAACACCTCTCCACTCCTGACCCCCTCATTCCCTTATAGATCAGACAGTAAAGGTCAGCTGGCCTGGAAGGGAAACCCACACAGCCCATTGCATCCAAAGCTACCCCAGGGTGCTCTTCTCCAACCTCCCAGCTCTTACCCGACTCGTTGGGAGAGTTCATGCCGGCTCTGGGCCTGCAGGAAGCTGGCGTTGGGGGCTGGGACGGGAGGGGGTGGAGCTGCGGTGATGTCAAGAGAGACAGACGATAACAGACAGACGGACGGGACGGGAGCCCGGGGCCGCCGTGCCTCTAATGCCCATCCGAGGCCATCCTTCGGGGCGAGGCAGTCAGGCACTCAGAACGGCATCCCTGGGGAGAGATGGAGCAGGGTTAGAGGCCCCTAACTCAGGAATCTGAGAGTCGAAGGAGACCTTGGAGCTTGTCAGTTTATACCTGGGGATGAGAGGGATGAGAGGGATGAGAGGGAGGGATACCTGCCCACAGCCACAGAGGAAATCAGCAGAACTGGATAGACCCTGGTTTCTTTCTTTTTCTTCTTTTTTTTGAGACGGAGCTCCGCTCACTGCAAGCTCCGCCTCCCGGGTTCACGCCATTCTCCTGCCTCAGCCTCCCGAGTAGCTAGGACTACAGGCGCCCACCACCTCGCCCGGCTAGTTTTTTGTATTTTTTAGTAGAGATGGGGTTTCACCGGGTTAGCCAGGATGGTCTCAATCTCCTGACCTCGTGATCCGCCCGTCTCGGCCTCCCAAAGTGCTGGGATCACAGGCTTGAGCCACCGCGCCCGGCCAGACCCTGGTTTCTTATCTTACTAACTGATGAGGCTCCCAGAGCCCAAGGGATAGGAAATGGCTATGGTGGTCAAACCCAACAGACCCCTTTTCAGGTGAGTGTCTACTGCCAGGTGGGGAGACCCTATAGACTCCCAACAGTGCCTGCCATGGTACTAGGTATGCACCAAAGGAGAAAGTGCAGGGGGCTTCTGATCTCTATCCATAGCAGTGGGGAGATGCAGGGCTGATCTAGAGTCCCTGGCAGAAATTAAGGGAGAAACTGGTATCCCAGCCTCTAAAGCCTAAGCTGGGACTTCTAGGGGTCTTCTCCCGACTTTCTGATCCTTGTGCCACCCAACTCTGGAAATATGGATGTATTTCCGTTTTGGTCTCGCCCAGTTCGACAACAGACCAGGACAATAGCTTCTCTTTCCAGGAACTGAGAAAATCAGAGACCTCTCCATTCCAAATCTAGTACCCCTGGCCTGGCAGGTGCAGGGCCCAAGCCCAAGGCTTTGTGTATATCGTACAGGTTGTGCTCTGTGTAAGGAGGTCTGGCCCAGGGAGGTATAAAATCCAGCCTGTGCCCTGCCTGCCAAGCCATGGCCTGACATGCTGAGTCCACCCAAAACAAGGGACAATTTTTTCCCAGTTTGTACAAAAGCAACAAAAGGCCCAGCGGTAACCCTGCTGAGGCCAGCATAGTAAAGGAGGAGGTATTACAGGACCATGGCTTTGCCAACCCATGCCCACTCCTCCAGCTCTCCCCCACAGTTAGTCCTCAAGCCTCAGACACTATGCACACAGCCACCTGGCCCATCCCTTAACAGCCCACGATCCACCCCAGACATGATCTCATTCATTTGCTTCCAAATGAAGGCAGGCCTTCCAATACCCAATGAAAGCAAGGTAGAAGGAAGCCATCAGAGGAGGCTGTGAGCTGCTGCGAGTTTAAGCCCTAACTCTGCTCCCCAAGCCTCGAACCAGCAATCAGCTCTGCCCAACCTAGACAGCCCCACCTCCTGGCAGGATTAATTCTCAGTAAGCCTTGCATTCTCATCAGATTCCCAAGGGTGGGGTCCATTTGGAGTCCAGAAGCCAGCTAAGGCAGAAACACAAGAACGTGAATACACATGCGCATGCGAGCGCGCGCGCGCGCGCGCGCATGCACACATGAGACCTTGAGGTCCCAGGCTTGCTGCTATCTGCTCTTGCCCATAGGGCTTGGACTCTATGGCTGGAGAAAGGTACACTCAGATTGGGGGGCAGAGTTGAAGGGGCTAAATTGCTCCTGACAGGCACAGGTATGGGATTAGGACAAAAAAGGCTACACAGGCAGGGCTGAGGCCAAGCTCAGGAACGTGGCACGTAGGGCTGCTGGTCCTCTGGCAGGGCCCATGGGGGCAGGCAGTTCGGCCTGCGCCCACACCAGGGCTGGCGCCCAGTCCCGCTCACACCCTTTCCCGTGGGCTGGGGAACACAGGTTCAGAAATTCCCACGATTCCCAGAAGCCTGAGTAGCCCAGCCCATCTCCACATTGAGAGGCACCTCCACAACAAGGTGCTCAGAAGGGGCACAGCCCCAAGCGGCACAGAAACCAGATTAAGCTTAGCCCCCAGCCCCCATCATCCTAAGCCACCCACTGTCTCTCTGGGTCTTAAAGGCGCTGATCCTCACCCCTGAGGCAGAAGAGGAAGGGAGTAGCTCTTTGAACTCATGGTGGGCTCAGGACTCAGGTACATCTACTCCTCCCTCTCCTATAAAATTCAGCAAGATCCCTGGGCCCCTGTCCACCTGTAAAGAGTGTCTGCCAACACCCCCATCAAGTCTCCCAAGTGAACCAGAGCCACAGGCTGGGCCTCCCTGAGAAACAAAGCAGTGTTCACGGTCTGATTGGGACAAGCACAGATTCTTGTCTGGGGTGGGGCATGAAGGGGAGAAGGGGAGTCTGATGTTTAAAACCTGAGCTGTTTGTTCCCACATCTGCCAGAGAAATCCGTTGGGTCTCAGTGGGCAGTCAGGGACCAGGAGCTGTGTCCCAGATGACCTAACACTTGGATGCCAAACCAGGGAGCGGCCCAACTTCCAGGACATCATAAGTAGACAGACCCCTTGCCCACCCCAAGCGTCCTGCCCCACTACCTCACACCAACTCTTTCTTCCAGACAGACCCCTACCCTACTCCAGGATCCAAAACCACCTCCCACATCCAGCCAAGACAGCTGGGCTAGGATGAATGAAGGAAACGGGCTGCATCTCACCCTACAAGCTCAGGGCTGAGCCTGGGGAAGTAGGGCGGAAACCCCAAACTCTGGCAAAGGGTGGGAGGAGGAGGACAGACAAGTGAGGGGCACATGGTACAATGCAATGCTCCAAAGGCCATAGGTTCACAATGTTACCCTGTAGCGATCTTGTCGCTCGAACAACTCCCTCAAAATTACTGGGGAGTCAGGTGTCCCTTGGAGACCCTCTCTGGAACCTGGACTCCAGTACCACCATGCAATCCCCTCCCAACACACCTGCTCTGGCCCCAGGCCAGGGCACCCCCTAGGTCATAGGTGACAGGGTCAAGCAGTGTGAACCAAGTCTTGGGAGTCTGAGATTGTTTCACTCTACCTCAACAACCTCATCAAAAAGTTACAAACCGGCCAGGCACGGTGGCTCACGCCTGTAATCCCAGCACTTTGGGAGGCCAAGGCGGGCGGATCACCTGAGGTCAGGAGTTCCAGACCAGCCTGATCAAAATGGAGAAACCCTGTCTCTACTAAAAAAAATACAAAATTGGCCAGGCATAGTGGTGCATGCCTGTAATCCCAGCTACTCAGGAGGCTGAGGCAGGAGAATTACTTGAACTCGGAGGCAGAGGTTGTGGTGAGCCAAGATTGCGCCACTGCACTCCAGCCTAGGCAATAAGAGTGAAATTGCGTCTCAAAAAAAAAAAAAAAAGTTACAAGCCAAGACATCCCACCCAAAGGTCAAAGGTACTAGGGACTTATCTTGACCCTTCCTGACCATGGCCACAGCCTACCACTTTCCTCAGCCTCCGAGAGCTTCTGTTGCCTAGTGCCTCCCTCAAGCTATGCCAACAGAAACCCAGAAGGATCAGAGCCATGAAGGGTGGCAGAGTCGGATGTCCAGGCCCCAAACCAGGGAAAGGGGGAGGGTGACAGGGAAGGAAAAAAGGCACCAGGCTGACAAATTCATTTTTGCAATCGGCCCATTTCTGTTTGTCTGCTCAGACGCAGCTCCAGGCATCTGCACAAGCCAGATGGAGGAGGCTGCTATTTCTAGAAAAAAAAAAAAAAAAAAAGAGGGGGGGTGGTGAGAGGGGAGGAAGGGAGGAGGCGGAGGCAGAGGGCAGAAGACAGGGTCTGTTTGCCCTAAAACCTCAGGCAGAATGATACCCTCTTCCCAGCACTACCAGACAGGGTCCCCATTCAAGAAAGGGCTGGGGCTGGGCCTGGGGTGAGGTAGGATGGGGAAGAAGAAAGGCAGAGAAAGTTTAATTAGCTAAAGTCGGCTACAATAGGCCCCCTCACCGGCTGCATCAGGTTTTCATTCATGAGCAAGCTACAGTGCTCCAAAAATGCCAAGAACCACCCCCCCCTTGCTGTCTCCCCCTCCCCCCACCACCGCCACCAACAGGAGTGCGTCCTCTAGCAGGCTGGCTGAGCCTGATGCTGTGTTCCAGACATCCCTCCTCAAAGGGATGTGAGTAGGAAGAATTAATTATTAAAGAGCAGCTGGTACTTCAGCACCGACCGCGCTACCCCCAGCTCCTATAGCTGATTCCCCTCCCCCACTATGCGGGAACACAAATGACACCCCCCAACATTCCCAGGCCCCATTTCTAAACACACAGTTAAGATGCCACCCCTAGAGAGGGGAAAGCAAACCTTTGTCTCTGCAGCTACTTGGGGTGGGTGGGGCATGTGAAACTGCTGCCCCCCTCCAAATTACACGATCCAGCCAAAGTAGGAGGATATACTGGAGAAGGGGACGCTGGCACAGAACTAACATTTCCTCCATCCTTGCCCCCAAGTAACCCGCACCTGAGATCTGTCTCTCTGGTCTCCGGCATGCCCACATTCCCAGGACAGAGTGGAGATGCTGGGAGCCCATTTCTCTAACTCAGAGAGACCCCTACTGCCTTGTCAAGAAAGCCCAGATCCAAGTTCAAGTGAAGAGAAGGCAAAGAGAGGAGTCAAGAAAAGAGGAAGGACACAAACCAAGATCTCCCCAAGCTTTGTGTTTAGGAAGGGAGAGGAAGGAGGGAAGACTGGAATGAAGAAGCAGGCAGTCCCCAACATGGCTCATCCACCATCCAGCCCAGCCAGCCCAGCCTAGCCCAGCATCTCAACAGCCAGCATCGGCTCAGGGTGCCTAGGACTTGGGAGACTGAAGACCATCCCTGCCTGCCTACATCCTCTGAACCTAAGAGGAGGCCGAAGGCAGGACCCAGACCCAGACTGCAATCCTGCAAGGCAATCTGGCCAGGGGTCCCTCTGACCAAGACTCCTGGATCTCACCCTCCCCCCAACCTCCTTTTGTTCCCATAATCTGGCTCCATCCTCCCCTCCCAGTTGGACACTGAACCAAATCATCACCACCTACCCAACCTCCAAATCTAATTCCAGGTCCCAAAAGCATGGTAGTCACTGACAAGAGTGATGGGTCCCTTTTGCACCCTCCTAAAAGCAATGCAGCTGTTACCTTTCCTCTTTAGGGACACACCTCATCTCAGAAGGGGTATCAGTCAGGGATATCAGGTGGTTATCTCCTCTCCCAAAGGAAGCACCCAACCTCTCCACTCCAGCAGCCCCCACCAGGCTCCCAGATTAATTAATTACACCCAGCCACTTCTCATCTTCCCCAGGGCCCCAGGGAAGGGTGGGGTGGAGAAGGTGACTCCCCCAAGTTAACAAGACACTGGTAGTGCTCCCGCTTCCTTGAGATACAGACCCGGGATGAAAAATGGGGGGCATCCACCCCAGACAAGAAGGGGTTGGGGGAGAGCTCCATTTCATCTCCTCGCTCTCGTATCCTGGCTCCAGGGTGTCAGACAGGAGAAGAGGGTGGAAACAAACGCAGTAACGCCTCAGAAGAGACGGGGTGAGAATAATGGAGAGAGAAGTAAGGTGGACTCAGCAGTCCCCCTCCTCATGCACACAAGTCAAGGACATAAAATCAAGGATGCGTTCGTAGCTATGGAGAGAAGCGCTGTGGGTGGGCAGCACACCTCACCTCAGAGTACCAAGAAAGGGGTGTCCAGCGAAGAGGGGTCTGCACAGAATCCGGGTGCAGGGCTCAAATGGCTCTGCAACGCAACATGCGCCGCCAGGGAAGGGGCAAATCTGACAACACCGGCCGGTCTCCGAGCCATTTGCGGGCGCGGGAAGGCGGGCCCCTCCCTTACCTGCAGGGAAGGCGCCCCTGTCTGGGAGGGGCAGGGAGGGGCGCGCGCAGCAACCCCGATGCCCAGCTCCCGGGCTGGCGACGCTCCCGAGGAGCGCCGGCTGGCACCCGGGCCCAGGAGGAAGGAAGGGGGGCGCGGAGCTCGGCGCGCGCGCTGGGAGCCTAAGGACAGAGACGGAAGGCGGAGGGGGCGCCGCCTCGCGTCCCGGGGGCCGGGAAGACGGGGTCTGGGCCGGGGCGGCGCGCTCACCCGCTGCGGCTCGAGCTCCGGCTTCGCGGGCGGCGGCGGCAGCAGCGGCGGCGGCAGCGACGGCAGCGCCTCCTCGACGGCTCCTCCATCTTTGCGGCGGCTCCTCCGGCTCCGCTCGCCGCCGCCACCAACAACAACATTCGGAGACGTCACTCCCGTCACGTGACCCGACCCGAAGCTAAAAATAGACCCAGACCCCCCCCCCCTCCCGCCCCATCCCCGCAGCCACCACCAACCCCTCCCCTGCCTCTCGGCCCTCCCCGCCGGGCGGGGCCAGCGACGCCATCGTGACAGCTCCTTAAAGGGCCAGTGCCCAGCATAGAGTTGGGCTGAGACGGGATGGAAGGGAAGGGATAGGAACCCAGCGAGTAGGAGTGGAAGGGTCGTTGCAGGGGCCGAGTGTGGATGCTGGGACTCAACCTTTGGGTTGTACAAGTTTCCTCCTTGCGCTTCCCGGACTTCCTTTTCAAACCGTGGATGGTGCAATCGTTGCCTGCCTAAGCTGCTCCCCTAACACGCCCTCCCGCGGTCGGGGAGGGGACCTGGGGATGAATTCCCAGGGGCTGGGAGTGCCACCGCAGCGGCTGCAGCCGGGCCTGGCTGGGGGTTGATGGTTCGGACAGGTCTCGAACTCGCCATCTCTGACCGCACACACTGCATCCGTGCCAGGGAAAGAAACGCCTGGGAGAGGCCAGGGTATGGCTGTAACAGTCCAAGGCCTTCAAAAAGGCAGACCAGCAGACCAGGAGCCGGAAAGACTTCCCTGACTTTGGTGCTATCCACGTCACATCTCCCCTTGGTACACAGTATGAACATGTTGAATTAGACCTAGACAATTTGTCAATGACCCAGCAATTCCACTAACAAAAATGTATTCCAAAAAAATAAACTTTGTTATGTTAAAAAATGAACATGAGATCGTGTGTAATGATGTGAAAAGTTGAAAACAACCGAAATATCCATCAATAGGGAATTGGCAAACAAAGCAGGAGACATTGATTCAGTAAAATATTATCCAGATATTAAGTTTTATAGGGGACGGGACTTGGTGGCTCATGCCCGTAATCCCAGCGCTTTGGGAGGCTGAAGCAGGCGGATCATCTGAGGTCAGGAGTTCAAGACCAGCCTGGCCAATATGGTAAAACCTCGTCTCTACTAAAAATACAAAAAATTAGCCGGACAGGGTGGCAGGCACCTGTAATCCCCTGTACTCAGGAGGCTGAGGCAGTAGAATCGTTTGAACCCAGGAGGCAGAGGTTGCAGTGAGCCAAGATTGTGCCATTGCACTCCAGCCTGGGCAACAAGAATGAAACTCTGCCTCAAAACAAACAAGCAAACAAAAAAGTTTTATAGGGGCCAGGCTCATTGGCTCGTGCCTGTAATCAATCCCAGCATTTGGGAAGCTGAGGCGGGAGGAATACTTGAGCCCAGGAGTTCAAGACCAGCCTGAGCAACATGCAAGACACTGTCTCTATTTTTAAAAAGAAGAGGCCAGGCGCGGTGGCTCACGCCTGTAATCCTAGCACTTTGGGAGGCCAAGGTGGGCCGATCACGAGGTCAGGAGATCGAGACCAGCCTGGCTAACACAGTGAAACCCCGTCTCTACTAAAAATACAAAAAAAAAAAAAAAGACGGGTGTGGTGGCGGGCGCCTGTAGTCCCAGCTACTCAGGAGGCTGTGTCCCAGCTACTCAGGAGGCTGTGGCAGGAGAATGGCGTGAACCCGGGAGGCAGAGGTTGCAGTGAGGGGAGATCATGCCGCTGTACTCCAGCCTGGGCAACAGAGTGAGACTCTGTCTCAAAAAAAATAAAAATAAAAAATAAAAAAGAAGAATAAAAATTGTATAGGTCTACACCGACCTGAAAAGATGCCCATGATATATTGTTTTCTTGGAAATCAGGACTCAAGCAAGCATTACTGAATTGTTCCATTATTATAAAAACAACAAACTAGATTCATATGCCTGAGTATATGTGTATATCAAAAAGCCTGGCCAGGGGCCAGACCTGTGTTCACGCTGGGGGGCTAAGGTGGGAAGATAGCTTGAGCCCGAGAGATGAGCTAAGTACACACCACTGCACTCCAGCCTGGGTGAAAAAGTGAGATCCTGTCTCAAAAAAAAAAAAAAGAAAGCCTAACCAGGCATGGTGGAATGGTGGCACATGCCTATAGTCCTACCTACTTGGGAGGCTCAAAAGGGAGAATTCATTGACCCTAGGAGTTCAAGGCCAGCCGGGGCAACATAGAGAGACTCACACCTGTAATCCCAGCACTTTGGGAGGCCAAGGCGGGCAGATCACGAGGTCAGGAGATCGAGACCATCTTGGCTAATACGGTGAAACCCCATCTCTACTAAAAATACAAAAAATTAGTCAGGCGTGATGGCACACGCCTGTGGTCCCAGCTACTCAGGAGGCTGAGGCAGGACAATCGCTTGAACCCAGGAGGTGGAGGTTGCAATGAGCCGAGATCGCACCACTGCACTCCAGCCTGGTGACAGAGCGAGACTCAGTCTAAAAAAGAAAAAAAAGAAAGAAAACAAAAAAAAGTCTAAAAGAATAAGTACCAGAATGTTTGTCTTTACTTTTTTGTCTTATTTATTTATTTTGAGACAGAGTCTCATTGTGTCTCCCAGGCTACAATGCAGTGGCACAGTCATAGCTCAGTATAACCCTGAACTTCTGAGTTCAAGCGATCCTCCCACCTCAACCTCCCAGGTAGCTAGCACTACAGGTGCACGCCATTACATCCATCTAACTTTTTTTTTCAGGGTCTCGCCATGTCACCCAGGCTGGAGTGCAATGGCACCATCACAGCTCACTGAAGCCTCGATTTCCCAGGCTCCAGCGATCCTCCTGCCTCAGCCTCCGAGTAGCTGGGACCACAGCTACACGCAACTACGCCCAGCTAATTTTTGTATTTTTTTAAGAGATGGAGTTTCCCTGTGTTGCCCAGGCTAGACGACTTTTTTTTTTTTTTTTTTTTTTTGAGATGCAGTCTCGCTCTGTCACACAGGCTGGAGTACAGTGGCGCGACCTCGGCTCATTGCAACCTCTGCCTCCAGGGTTCGAGCGATTCTCCTGCCTCAGCCTCCAGAGTAGCTGGGATTACAGGTGCAGGCCAACATGCCCGGCTAATTTTTGTAGTTTTAGTAGAGATGGGGTTTCACCATGTTGGTCAGGCTAGTCTCAAACTCCTGACCTCGTGATCCGCCCATCTCAGCCTCCCAAAGCGCTGGGATTATAGGCATGAGCCACTGCGCCCGGTCTAGGCAAGTCTTATGCTCCTGGACTCAAATGATCCACACATTTCAGCCTCTCAAAATGCTGGGATTACAGGAGTGAGCCACCACACCTGGCCACTCCAGGGGATTTTTACTGCAGCTGGTCCTTTCCTCATATTTGGGGGGGAAAAAAGAGAAACATCCAAAATTTCTGCGTGATCTGATCCCTGCCCATGTCACCTCTCTTTGCTAGCTTTCTGTACTCCTGCCATGTGACTTTCTCTCAAACAATGTGCTCTCTGCTCTTCAGGGCCTTTGCACAGGCTGTTTTTTATCTTTCTAGAATGCCTCCCTCCCTTCTTCTCTTTACCTGGCTAACTCCTACTCATTCATCAGAGTGCTTTTTTTTTTTTTTTTTTTTTTTTTTTTTTTTTTTGAGCCAGGGTTTCACTCTTGTTGCTGAGGCTGGAGTGCAATGGCACGATCTCAGCTCACCGCAACATCCGTCTCCTGGGTTTAGTGAGTCTCCTCCCTCAGCCTCCCAAGTAGCTGGGATTACAGGCACCTGCCACCATGCCCGGCTAATTTTGTATTTTTAGTAGAGATGGGGTTTTTCCATGTTGGTCAGGCTGGTCTCAAACTCTTGACCTCAGGTGATCCATCTGCCTCAGCCTCCCAAAGTGCTGGGATTACAGGCCTGAGCCACCGCACCAGGCCATCAGAGCTCATTTAAATAACACTGAAAGAGGTCTTTCTTGGTTCTTTAATTAGAATAGATCCCCTTGTTATATATGCTTTCATCAACCCTGCTAACAATGTGTAAATACATATCTATTTATGGCATTATGCTTCATTGTCCATCTTGTCCTCTAAATTACAAATTTCTTTATTATTATTATTATTTTTTGAGACAGTCTTGATCTGTCACCCAGGCTGGAGTGCAGTGGCACAATCTGGGCTCACTCCCAGGTTTAAGTGATTCTTGTGCCTCAGCCACTAAAATAGGTGGGATTACAGGCATGTGCCACCATGCCCAGCTAATTTTTGTATTTTTAGTAGAGACTGGGTTTCACCATGTTGGCCAGGCTGGTCTCGAACTCCTGACCTCAGGTGATCCACCCACCCCAGCCTTCCAAAGTGCTGGGATTACAGGGGTGAGCCACCACGCCCCGCTTTAAACTATAATGAAATTGGCCTCAGCCTCTCAAAGAACTGGGATTACAGGCATGAGCCACCACACTCAGACAACTATAAGCTTCTTGAACACGGAAACTATACATCTTCGGGCAGTACAGTGCCTGGAACAAAAAAAGAATTAATGAGCATGTGTGGAATGAGATGAATGAGTGAATGTTAAAAGATTAAAATATATACATATATATATATATATATTTTTTTTTTTTTTTTGAGACAGCGTCTTATTCTGTCACCCAGGCTGGAGTGCAGTGGCGCAATCTC
This sequence comes from Theropithecus gelada, assembly GCF_003255815.1. Classification (NCBI taxonomy): domain Eukaryota; kingdom Metazoa; phylum Chordata; class Mammalia; order Primates; family Cercopithecidae; genus Theropithecus; species Theropithecus gelada. The sequence goes on from NC_037684.1 coordinate 32,447,138, forward strand.
GGCTCACAGAAAGCTCCGCCTCCCGGGTTCAGGCCATTCTCCTGCCTCAGCCTCCCGAGTAGCTGGGACTACAGGCACCCACCATCACGCCTGGCTAATTTTTTGTATTTTTAGTAGAAACAGGGTTTCATCCTGTTAGCCAGGATGTTCTCGATGTCCTGACCTCGTGATCCACCCGCCTCGGCCTCCCAAAGTGCTGCAATTTCAGGAAAAGATTAAAAGATCTAGCTGAGCACCTTCAACCTGGACAATGGACTCTGTGCAGAAATGGCACCCCATGGAGTCACCCACATCACTCCAAGATAGGGGTCCTCCTGCCTCCTTCCTGTAATGATGGCATCATCTATTTGTTTTGTTTTGTTTTGTTTTGTTTGAAACAGAGTCTTGCTCTGTCGTCCAAACTGGAGTGCTGTGGTGCAATCTCGGGTCACTGCAACCTCTGCCTCCTAAGTTCAAGCAATTCTCTGGCCTCAGTCTCCTGAGTAGCTGGGATTACAGGTATGCACCACCATGTCTGGTTAATTTTTTTGTATTTTTTAAGTAAAGACAGGCTTTCACCATCTTGGCCAGGCTGGTCTTGAACTCCTGACCTCATGATCTGCCCGCTTCAGCCTCCCAAAGTGCTGGGATTACAGGCAGGAGCTACCACACATCACCTATGTGTTATTGCATTTGCACAGCCTTTTGCCGTCTTCTGGCAGTTAGGATGAGTTGGGTTGGGATTTTGCTTTCTCAAGGCTTGTGCTTTGTCTCCCCAAATGGATTATGAGCCATTGAGAAAAGAGACAAAATCATATATCTTTTTGCCTTTCTAGCACCTAGCACATCACCGCGCACATAGTAGGTGCTCAGTAAAGATTTGGGAACACTGGGAGATTCCAGAATCTTCTCTCTGGGGATCTCAGAACATGGGAAAAGAATCTCCCCTGTAATATGACAAACGATGGTCAATAACTGCCTCATGGAGCACATTGGCTTGGCACTTCCCACTTTACAGATGAGGAAACAGAAGCTCAGATAAGTTTAATAATTGCTTGCCTAAAGTCCAGATCACCTGAGGTCAGGAGTTAGAGACCAGCCTGGCCAACATAGCAAAAACCCATCTCTACTAAAAAAAAAAAAAAAAAAATTAGCCAGGCGTGGTAGCACACACCTGTAGTCCCAGCTATTTAGGGAGGCTGAGGCAGGAGAATCACTTGAACCTGGGAGGCAGAGGTTGCAGTGAGCTGAGATGGCACCACTGCATCCAGCCTGGGCAACAGAGGGAGACTTCATCTCAAAAAAATAATAAATAAATAAATAAATAAATAAATAATTGTCCAAAGTTACAGAGTTTCTACAAGCAAGAACTGAGGTTCAAACCCAGGTTTCTCTGTTCCCTAACACAAGGAACAGGGGCTGATGGAGCTGGACTCCCAACCCCAGAGCTTTAGCCTTCTTCTCCGGAGGTCTCTGGGATTATCATGTCCATATCCCAGTGGCCGAATGTCCCAGAAGTTACAAAAATGTACCTTATGGGGCCCTGATAAGTCTTCAGATTTCCTCTTCTCAGGTAAGTGGGGGCTAAGTAATTCAGCATGCATTTGTCATGTTTCTTGAGTACCTGTGAGAGATGCTGGGGATATAGAGATGATTCTGCCTTCACGCAGTCTCAAGTTCCTACAGAAAACATAACTGTCTTTTGTTGTGAGTCCCTAGGGTAAGCAGATATCCTTGCCAGCACCATTCACCATGGAAACAGGGGTCACGGGACTGTCTCCTTCACCCCTGCCTCAGTTTCTTGATGTAGAGTGAGCCTGCAGATGGGATCTAGAAGCTGGCTGGAGAACTTCTGACCCTGGGAACCAGTGGTGAATTTGGCCTCTGGGTAGAAGGAAATAAATCTCAGAGAAGAGCCAGGTCTTTAACCGATAGCCTGCCAGATGGCAGCATGATTGGACTTTGGAAGGGGGCAAGGAGAGGAATGGGTGTGTTGAACAATGCTGCTAGGCTGTCTGGGAGTTGCTACTCCTATCTAGAATCACAAAAAAAGTCATAGGCTCACGCCTGTAACCCCAACACTTTGGGAGTCCAAGGGGAGTGATCACTAGAGGCCAGGAGTTTGAGACCAGCCTGGCCAACATGGTGAAACCTCGTCTGTACTAAAAAACACACAAATTGACTGGGCGCGGTGGCTCACACCTGTAATCCCAGCACTTTGGGAGGCTGAGGTGGGCAGATCACCTGAGGTCGGGAGTTCAAGACCAGCCTGTCCAACGTGATGAAACTCCGTCTCTAATAAAATTACAAAAATTGGCTGGGCATGGCAGTGCACACCTGTAATCCCAGCTACTCGGGAGGCTGAGGCAGGAGAGTTGCTTGAACCTGGGAGGCAGAGGTTTCTGTGAGCCAAGATTGCACCATTCCACTCCAGCCTGGGCGACAAGAGCAAAATTCTGTCTCAAAAACAACACACAAAACGAAAATTATGCCGGGCGCGATGGCTCATGCCTGTAATCCCAGCACTTTGGGAGGCCGAGGTGGGTGGATCACTTGAGGTCAGGAGTTCAAGACCAGCCTGGCCAACAGGGTGAAACCCCATCTCTACTAAAAATACAAAAAATAGCCAGGTGTGGTGACGGGTGCCTGTAATCCCAGCTACTTGGGAGGCTGAGGCAGGAGAATCGCTTCAACCCGGGAGGCAGAGGTTGCGGTGAGCCGAGATCCTGCCATTGCACTCCAGCCCGGGCAACAGAGCCAGACTCAGTCTCAAAAAAATGGATAAATAAATAAATAAAATACAAAAATTAGCTGGGAGTGATGGTTCAGGCCTGTGGTCTCAGCTACTTGGGAAGGTGAGGTAGGAGGATTGCTTGAGCCTGAGAAGCGGAGGTTGCAGTGGGCCAAGATCAGTACACTGCACTCCAACTTGGGCAACAGAGTGAGACATTGTCTCAGTAAAAAAAGAAAGAAAGAAAAGTTATGAAACCAGCACGATGTTAGGTACTGCGGGGAAGGCAAAAAATAAAAACAAACAAAAACAACAGGACAGGAGGTAAGAAAATCTGGGTCTTAGGGATGGAGACAACTCCGTGCTGGCCTGCTGTTGGAGGAGTCGTTTGCCCATTTCCTTGGTCTTATCTGGAAAATAGGACTTGAACTTCTGTTCTTTAAGGTCCCTTTCAGTTCTGACACTTCATGAGTCCTAAATTAGATATGATGGCAGATATGACAATGTCCAGCATGGAGCTGGGTGGCAAAGTTTAAGCTGGACCTTCATTCCTCCAGGATATTCAAAGTCCAGTCCTGCCCTTGGGCTGTTTACAATGAGCTCTGGAGACAGAAGAGAGTTAATTTCCCGGCAAACAATCCATGTGCCCCAGGCACAAAGCAAAGGCATTGTCATTGAGGATGACTTATGCAGAGTACAATGAAAACTGAAAACTGCCCCTAGGATGCCTGGGTTTGGCCCAGGTTTCCCTGTGTGACCCTGGGCAAGTCCGTCTCTCTGAGCCCCTGTTTCTTTTTCTTTTTTGAGATGGAGTCTCACTCTTGTTGCCCAGGCTGGAGTGCAATGGTGTGATCTCGGCAACCTCTGCCTCCTGGGTTCAAGCAATTCTCCTGCCTCAGCTCCCCCAAGTAGCTGGGATTACAGGCACCTGCCACCACGCCCAACTATGGGGTTTCACGATGTTGGCCAGGTTGATCTTGAACTCCTGACATCAGGTGATCCACCCACCTCAGCCTCCCAAAGTGCTGGGATTACAGGCATGAGCCACCATGCCTGGTTTCTGGGCCCCTGTTTCTTTATGATTAGAGGGTTGGACTGAATTTCCTTCCTTCCAGCTGGAGACTTTTCTGGGTGGTTCAACAAGGTGAAGTTGAGAAGGAAGGGTGGAACAACAACTTCTTCCTCCTTTCCTTCCTTCCCCTGACTCCTCTGGGCTTGAGGAGAAGAAACCAGTTTCAGCCCAGCATCCACCATGTAGTCTTGCCTGACTGTTTGAGATGTTTAGGGGGAGAGCAACAGGCAGGGTCCTTGGGCAAGTCACCACCCATCTGAGCCTCAGTTTCCCTGTCTGTAAAAGGGCATGGTTGGATAGATGACATCTGAGGATTTTTCCAGCTCTGCCAGCTAACTCTAGAATTGGATCTCAAAACAAACAAACAAACAAGGAGGACCTGGCTAGAGGCAAGAGCCTCAGTCATTCCTCACCAGAGAGCCCCACCTAACCCTTGATACCTTCTGTCCATTTTCAGGCCTCCCACCTCCTGCCTTCCTGGTCTAGACATCAGGAACAGGCCACTGTCTCTATACTCAGCAATGGCCAACCCTGAGGAAAGCCAGAATAAACATGGCTCCTAGAACAAGCTGTGAATTTGTTTAAAAATAAAGACTATTCTGGGTGCAGCTGCCACCGTTTGTCATGGCGCCTAAAAAGAATAAAAGATTTCTAATATATGTAGAAAGAGAGCAGAGCAAAGCTGTTAGTCTGCTGGTCTGTAGATTCCATATCCACCAAGAGCCGCCATCAGTAGCCAGTCACCAGCAAGAGGACAGCAGATGACTAGGAGGCCTGGCACATAATTGGGACTCCAGGACAGGCTTCTCAGCCCAGCTCCCTCCAGGTTCCTGGAGTGCCCCAAAAGCCTTCTTACCCCTCCCAGCAGCAAAAATAGCAGAAGTCCAAGGGGATGGCTGAGAAGGAAGCCTACCCTCTCCCCTACCTCCCTGCTGGGATGAGGAGCTGAGGCCCAGGGTTTCCTGGACTTTACAGAGTTCATGCCTGCCTGCTCAAGAGTCAAGGCCACATGGCCACAACATTGCAAGTGACAGTGGTGGTCGATCACATCCCGCATGTCTGCAGGTCATTCCAGAGTGTCCTCTCTGGGCAGGGTGTGCCCAGAGAATGTTGGGAGGGGACAGTGGGAGCCCATGTACCTGCCCTCGGGGAGCTTCCCATCCTATGGAAGCAACATGGCCACATGAAGCAGGGTGGAGCAGAGTGGGAGAGAAGGGGCCTGGAAGTTCAGGCAAATCACTTGCCCTCTCTGAGCCTCAGTTTCCCTTAGAGAGGGAAAAAAAAAAACTTAGAGAGGGTGGACCCTGTGATTCTGGAAGACCTTCTGAGCCATAAGGTCATGAAATGATAGTGAACAATACACAGTGAGCTTACAGGCTATGTGGAGAGGTATGGACTACTGGCACCCTAAAACTCACCCACATGCCTTCCCTCCAGCCTGCAGTTTTGGGTTAACACACATTTTGTACATCTTTTATTGTAATCATTTATTGAACGACTTCCTTTCGAAAGACTGTCACATATATTATCACTGTCATAACAACTCTGCGAGGTAGATATTATGTACTCCATTGTACGGATAAGGACACGGAGGCTCAGGGAGCTTAAGCAGTCAGTGAGTGACAGGGCCAAGGCAGGACCCAGACTCTCTGGGTGCGTAGCCACATGAGGTCTCCCCCAAACAGGCAGAGACAGCCTGAGGACCCAGAACACTCTGGCGGGAAGTCCTGAATTGATGGTGTATGGAAGGCACATTCCATCATGCTCCAGCAGCTGAATTTCTGCCATATCCATGATGACACACTTCTGCCCAGTAGACACACAAGCAGATATAATCCTCCCAAAAACTCCTCAGGGTGGACATTATTATTATTGGTTTTTATTGTTGTTGTTGTT
>NC_037684.1:32465808-32474128 GCF_003255815.1 Theropithecus gelada
CCCGAGCCAAAACTCGCCGTTTCCCCGGCCCAGCTGGAATCCTGCCTCACCAGGTGAGTGAGCTGACTTTCTAGGATTTGGGGGGCAAGGGAGAGAAGCAGGGTTCCAGCATTGTCCAGCCCTAGCATATCTTCCCTCCTGCAGGGAAGGAAGGAAGTGCAGAGAGGCTTTTCAAAGCTGTAGGAGAAATAAAAGGGAAGAATTGAATGCTAGAAAATCCACCGTGAAAGAAGTGCTTAAGGCTCTGAGGACATCATAATTTTCTTTTCCTTTTTTTTCTGTTTTTGAGATGGAGTCTTGCTGCGACGCCCAGGCTGGAGTGCAGCGGCGCGATCTCAGTTCACTAAAACCTCTGCCTCCTGGGTTTAAGCGATTCTTCTGCCTCAGCCTCTTGAATAGCAGACTACAGGCCCCCGCCACCATGCCTGGCTAATTTTTGTATTTTTAGTAGAGACAGAGTTTCACCATATTGGCCAGGCTGGTCTTGAACTCCTGACCTCAAGTGATCTGCCTGCCTCGGCCTCCCAAAATGCTGGGATTGCAGGCGTGAGCCACCATGCCTGACCCTCTTTTCCTTTTTTTTAAGAATTAGAGACTGGCTATGTTGCTCAGGCTGGTCCTAAACTGGGCTCAAGCCATTCTCCTGCCTCAGCCTCCCATGTAGCTGGGACTACAGGTGTGTACTAGGGCAGGAAGTCATTCATGTGCATTTTTTTTTTTTTATTATACTTTAAGTTCTAGGGTACATGTGCACAACATGCAGGTTTGTTACATATGTATACTTGTGCCATGTTGGTGTGCTGCGCCCATCAACTCGTCAGCACCCATCAACTCGTCATTTATCATGTGCATTTAAGGACTTCCTATGTGTTGGACAATTTGCTTGGAACTGAGAATACAGAGATTAAAAGAAGTAGTTCCTGTCCTGAAGAGCTTACAGTGAAATGGAAGAAACAGATGCAAACAAACAAACATGCACAAAGTGCACAGTGTGAATAGGGGTCATTCCCTGGGTGCTGGGGAGACACTGGCTCTGCCTTAGGCTTGCTGAGTGGGCTTTGGATGGATGAGTAGGAGGTTAACAGGTGTGTGGCGGAGCGGGAGCTGTGCTCTGTGGATGTTCTGGCAGTGGGAAGGCAGGGAAGAGCATATGTAAAGGCACAGAGGCAGAAGAGCAAGGTGCGCTCAGATCCACAGAACAGTTCATTGTGGCAGGTGTGGGGAAGCTGGGGCTGAAAACGAGACAGCCCTGGTGAGACTTGGATTAAACTAATCTTGGATCAGATCCCAGATAATTGGACTCTGAGGATCTGGACTGGTTGTGATAGGTATGCCCTCTTCCTCCCATTTTAAGGGTGTTTGAAACAATTTCTGCCTGTTACTTGCTCTTCCCTAGCACGTTAGCAGACATCCAAAGAGGCTGTCTATGTTCCTCCTGGGCTGGATCTTCCTGGAGGAAAGGGTTAGGACTGGGGAAAGCTGCCCCTTTGCTCATCACAGGCTTCTCGATTTTTCTTTTTCTTTTTGAGACAGAGTCTTGCTCTGTCACCCAGGCTGGAGTGCAGTGGCATAATCTTGGCTCACTGCAACCTCTGCTCCCCGGCTTCAGGTGATTCTCCTGCCTCAGCCTCCCGAGTAGCTGGAATTACAGGCATGCGCCACCACGCCTGGCTAATTTTTGTATTTTTGGTAGAGACAGGGTTTCTCCATGTTGGCCAGTCTGGTCTCGAACTCCTGACCTCAGGTGATCCACCTGCCTCAGCCTCCCAAAGTGCTGGGATTACAGGCATGAGCCACCGGGCGCCCGGCCAGGCCTCTCTATTTGGGTCACTGCCCCCTTCAGGCAGCCCTGGTTTTTGTGCCTGGGCTAGCTCCAGCTTCCTCACATTTCCAAACCAATCCCCAAAGTATCTTTTTTGAGCTGCCAAAGAGGCTCCTGAGACTTTGTTAGGAGAGATGTAATATGTGTTAATTGTCTCTGATCATTTCCTGAACTCATTATGTAATCCAGACAAAAAGCTGTACTTGTAAATAACAGTTGCTGAGCTTGCTCTCACCTTCTCCTTCTCTCCCCTCTTAGCAGAGTGGGAGAAGTCTGGAGGACATCATGGTTTCCACACCCCAAACTCCGACCCATGGTGCTCTGGCTAAATTCCAGACAGAGGTAACTTATGCAACTGTTAACTTTCTGGGTGTGATTTGAGAGTGAGGGGCATCCCCGTGTGTTTCGGGAGTTAAATATCAAGAGCTGATGCTGTTAGGCCTGTTTGCTGGTGTCACACACTAAAAGGCATTTGAGGCAGGTAGTTGGGGGAGGCAGCAATTTTACTGGCATTAAGCGAAGCCTGTCCTGGTGTCAGGTAGGTATTATCTGGTGCCATGGGTCCAGCCTTCTTTCCCATCTAAGAAACAAAGGCCCAGCTAGCTCCAGCTTCCCCCAGGGGAGGAGACTGTGATAAGTAGTATGAGATTGTGTCTCAGGAGCCCTTACTCTCAGGTTTCTGACAACCGAGCTAGGAGGGATCTGCCTTCTCTTGCCTTTGCTGGGTTCCCTTTGGTGGGTGAGACCCAGCTTCCCTCCTCCTTGGGATTCTGGTTGACCTGCTCTGCCCTCAAACCCAGTTTTGCTTTTAATTCTCCCCAGTATTTTTTCTCTGCTGTAGCTCCACAGATCCGCCAGTCCATTTCAGATCCAAAGCAGCAAATACTCTCTGGATTCGAAGCATGTATTAATGTAAGAAGGTTAATTGTTAAAGCTAGAAGCATCCCAAATAAAATATGACTGGTTTCAAAATGGCTAAGCCACTCTGGAAGCCTATAAATATATGCGGTGGATCCCTATCCCTAAGACTTTTTGAGTCTGTTACAAAAAATAAGCTTGGATAGCCTTCTGCTTCAATGAAGTTAAAGTCAGGAACTGATTTTATTTTATTTTATTATTTTATTTTATTTTATTTTATTTTATTTTTTTATTTTATATTTTATTTATTTATTTATTTATTTATTTATTTATTTATTTATTTTATGTTATTTTAATTTTTTTGAGACAGATTCTCGCTCTGTCGCCCAGGCTGGAGTGCAGTGGCGTGATCTCGGCTCACTGCAACCTCTGCCTCCTGGGTGCAAGCTATTCTCCTGCCTCAGCCTCCCGAGTAACTGGGACTACAGGCGCGTGCCACCATGCCTGGCTAACTTTTGTATTTTTAGTAGAGACGGGGTTTTACTGTGTTAGCTAGGATAGTCTCCATCTCCTGACCTCATGATCTGCCTGCCTCAGCCTCCCAAAGTGCTGGGATTACAGGTGTTAGCCACTGTGCCCAGCCAATTTTTGTATTTTTAGTAGAGAGGAGGTTTCACCATGTTGGCTAGGCTGGTCTCGAACTCTTGTTTTCAGGTGATCCACCTGCCTTGGCCTCCCAAAGTGCTGGGATAACAGGTGTGAGCCACTGTGCCTGGCCCAGGAGCTGATTTTATTAAAAATTTGTTTTTCGTACCTAGTCTTGCAGATAGGACCTGATTTTACAAAGGAAAAAAAAAGAGTATCTGCTGAATGAAAGCTGTGATATGCAACAAGATTATCACATGCTTCAAATGCCAAAGCAATCAGAAAAAAAAGAAAAAGAAAAAATAAAGAGGCTGGGTGCGGTGACTCATGCCTGTAATCCCATCACTTTGGGAGGCCAAGGCAGGCGGATCACAAGGTCAGGAGATCGAGACCATCCTGTGAATAGTGAAATCCCATCTCTACTAAAAATACAAAAAATTAGCCAGGCATGGTGGCAGGCGCCTGTAGTCTGAGCTACTCGGGAGGCTGAGGAGGGAGAATGGCGTGAACCTGGGAGGCGGAGGTTGCAGTGAGCACTCCAGCCTGGGTGACAGAGCGAGACTTTGTCTCAAAAAAAAAAAAAAAAAGATTTCACATGCCATTTTCTGGCCTTGGAGATAAATGAGAGGAGAGACTGTGGCCATTGTACTACAGTTTTTCCGAGGGGATTTGCCTTTCCTCTCTCATCCTTCCACCCTGTTTCAATCAACAGTCTGTAGCAAGGTAGACCTATTCATACAGGCTCCCCCTCTGCTCTGTGGTACCAGATTGTTGCTAGTTCCCAGGCATCCGTGGAGGAGGATTTTGGGCGAGGGCCCTGGCTGACCATGAAATCTGCGCTAGGCCTGGATGAGAGAGACCCTAACTGCTTCCTCTGTACCTACAGCATTGTCATGGTGCTGCGCAAGGTAAGGATTCTGGGTGCTGAGACCCATAGGAAAGACCGTTTTAATCCCTCTATCTGACCTACTGCCCTACTCCACCTTAGGAAGGGGCTGTTTGCTCCCTCGTACCCTATACGAGCAGCAGCACAAAGTCCCTTTGGTTGTATCTTCCACTTACCGACCTTTTCACTGTCATCCATAGGATTGGGCCCAGGTGGAAGGAGAGCGTGGGTTATGGCATGCTTCTGCCCTTCCAGGCCCTGGATGGGGTGGGGTGAGCACACTGCCACCCTCAAATCTCCCCAGTGGTTAAGGGTTGTGCAGAGACATGCCAGTACTTGTGCCAACATATCCCTGCCTGTGACTGCTATGATGGAACACTGTGTAAACATATATAAACGAAAGTGCTGGATGCAGTGGCTCACACCTGTAATCCCAGCATTTTGGGAGGCCGAGGTGGAAGGATCACAAAGGTCAGGAGTTCGAAACCAGGCTGGGCAACAAAGCAAGACCCTGTCTCTACAAAAAAATACAAAAAAAAAAAAAAAAGAATTAGCTGGATGTGGTGGCGCATGCCTTATAGTCCCAGCTACTAGGGAGGCTGAGGCCAGAGGATTACTTGATCTTAGGAGGTTTAGGCTACAGTGAACTATGATCATGCCACTGCACTCCAGCCTGGGCAATAGAGCGAGACCTTGTCTCCTTTAAAAAAAACCCAAGGCTGGGCATGCTGGCTCACACCTATAATCTTAGGAGGTCAAGGCGGATGGATCACCTGAGGTCAGGAGTTCAAGACCAGCCTGACCAACCTGGAGAAACTCTGTCTCTACTAAAAATACAAAATTAGCCGGGCATGTTGGCACATGCCTGTAATCCCAGCTACTCGGGAGGCTGATGCAGGAGAATTGCTTGAACCTGGAAGGCAGAGGTTGCGGTGAGCCAAGATGCACTATTGCACTCCAGCCTGGGCAACAAGAGTGAAACTCCGTCTCAAAAAAAAAAAAAAAAACAGGCCAGGCGGGTTGGGTCACGCCTGTAATCCCAGCACTTTGGGAGGCTGAGGCGGGCGGATTACTTGAGGTCAGGAGTTCGAGACCAGCCTGGCCAACATGGGGAAACCCCATCTCTACTGAAAATACAAAAATTAGCCAGGCTTGGTGGCACACGCCTGTAATTCCAACTACTCGGGAGGCTGAGGCTGGAGAATAGCTTGAACCCAGAGGCGGAGGTTGCAGTGAGCCAAGGTCGCGCCACGGTACTCCAGCCTGGGCGACAGAGCAAGACTCCATCTCAAAAATAAAAAAATAAGCTGGGCGCGGTGGCTCATGCCTGTAATCCCAGCACTTTGGGAGGGTGAGGCGGGCAGATCAGTTGAGGTCAGGAGTTTGAGACCAGCCTGGCCAACATGGTGAAACCCCATCTCTACTGAAAATACAAAAATTAGCCAGGCATGGTGGCACAAGCCTGTAATTCCAGCTATTCGGGAGGCTGAGGCTGGAGAATCACTTGAACCCGGAGGCGGAGGTTGCAGTGAGCCAAGGTCGTACCACTGTACTCCAGCCTGGGCGACAGAGCAAGACTTCATCTCAAAAATAAAAAAATAGGCCGGGTGCAGTGGCTCATGCCTGTAATCTCAGCACTTTGGGAGGCCGAGGCGGGTGGATCACGAGGTCAGGAGTTCAAGACAAGCCTGGCCAACATGGTGAAACCCCATCTCTACTAAAAATAAAATCAGCTGGGCGTGGTGGCGGGCACCTATAATCCCAGCTACTCGGGAGCCTGAGGCAGGAGAATCGCTTGAAACCAGAAGGCGGAGGTTGCAGTGAGCCAAGATTGTGCCACTGCACTCCAGCCTGGGCAAAAGAGCGAAACTCCGTCTCAAAAGAAAAAAACCCCGAAAATTTAAAAATAAATAAATAAAAAACCCAAACAAAAAAGAAAGGAGGCAGGGGAGAGAAATGAAGGACCTCCCAGCTCTAGGTCTGCCAGAGAGAGAGATGGGATACCTCTTTGTCCTCCACAAGAAGATCATCACTATAACTATACTCTGACCCCTCCTACCCCCGGTTTCCCTGGCACACTTGGAGACCTGGGGAGTCACAGGTGGGCCATAGAAGGCTCAGTATATGCCTCTCCTTGTAAACAGGCAGCCCTGAAGCAGCTTCCTAGGAACAAGGTTCCCAATATGGCGGTGATGATCAAGTCCCTGACTCGGAGCACAATGGACGCCAGTGTGGTTTTCAAAGACCCCACGGGTAAGGAATTAGGTCCTAGATTGTCTGATGAGTGGGCTCGATTGAGGACAGGAAATGAGGAGGAATCACCCTCTCCCTTTGCAGACAGGAAAACTGAGGCAGCGAGCAGCCCACTTCCCAGCCAGGGCCCATACCAGTTGCTGTGCTGCCCTTGACCCCGAGACTGATGAGCCATGTGGTATTTGCAGGAGAGATGCAGGGGACAGTGCACAGGTTGCTGCTGGAGACGCGCCAGAATGAGCTGAAGCCTGGCTCAGTGCTGCTGCTGAAGCAGGTATGGGGAGCAGCTCTCTACACCACTGCCACCTGGATAGAGCCCCCAGTGTCTGTCTCCTTACCTGTGTGGCTGCCTTCCTCTACAACACCAGGCATGGAGTAGCTGAACCATTGCTAGGCCCTGGCTTGAGGAGCTGAGGGAAGGCCTGCAGCCCTTGAGCTGGCTCCCATTCTTCAAGGTGGATGGGGGTGGAGGGTTGTGTTGAGGGGAGAGTGTGGCAAATGGTTCTCTGGCACCAAGGCTAGGCAGAGGACACCAAGTGAAAAGCAGGTGGGAGCCAGGTGGCCATCTGGCAGCTCCCAGTGCTCTATCAGGACACTGACCTTCCCTTTCCTTGACTCTAGATTGGAGTGTTTTCTCCTTCACTTCGAAATCACTACCTCAACGTGACACCCAACAACCTGGTCCATATTTACAGCCTGGATTCTGGGGATGGGAGCTTCCTCAAGCCATCTCAGCCCTTTCCCAAGGTAAGAGGAGCAGGATGGAACAGGGGACTGGTAGGGCCCTCCTTCTGCCTGGATCTTCTGATTTCTTCCTCTCTTCCACCCTGGGGAGCAGGTGCTCTGAGGTGAAAAGGTATCTTTGGGGACAGGACCATCTCCTATCCCTCATCTGGCCGCCTGGCAGATGGCTCAGTAACAATACCTAGAGGAGCAGCTGGCTTCTTGGTGATCCCTGAGCATCTGATGGCAGGCTTGAACATCTGAGAGGATAGGAGTCACTTGAGAACTAACCAAGTAGAGGGCCCCCCAGGGGGTGGCGGCAGTAAATGACTGAGGGTCAGATCTGCTACAGGTGGCAGTGTGGAGAACAGTGAGCTACAAGTGGCCTGTCAGGTGAGCCAGCACCTGCTCTGTGTCTTCCCTCTTGGCGTCTGCCTCTGCTAAGTTAGGGGAAAGCTGCACAGAACACTGGTGGGGACATCCTCTTTAGGAACTGAGACAAGCATTTGGCATTTATGGGAGGTGAGCATGGGCTTCCAGGCAGATGCACTCCAGGGTAAGAGTGCAGAGCCTGGGCTTGACATGCCCCGCCCCCACCACCTTCCTGGGATCTTGTGTACTGAAAACGTGTACTGTGACCTTGGGCAAGTCCTGTCGCTTCCCTTGCTGTTGCTTCATCTGTGGTACGTTTGACTTGATGACCTCTAGTCACCTTAGAGGTTTTCGTCTAAGCTCCAACTTTCCACTTCCATTTTCCTCATCTTTCCCCTTAGCCCCTCCATTTTCTCTAAATCTCCCCACTTCCAAACCCTTTCTTTTTTTTTTTTTGTTTTGTTTTGTTTTGTTTTTTTGAGACAGAGTCTCGCTCTGTCGCCCGGGCTGGAGTGCAGTGGCTGGATCTCAGCTCACTGCAAGCTCCGCCTCCCGGGTTTACACCATTCTCCTGCCTCAGCCTCCCGAGTAGCTGGGATTACAGGCGCCCGCCAACTCACCCGGCTAGTTTTTTGTATTTTTTAGTAGAGACGGGGTTTCACCGTGTTAGCCAGGATGGTCTCGATCTCCTGACCTCATGATCCACCCGTCTCAGCCTCCCAAAGTGCTGGGATTACAGGCTTGAGCCACCGCGCCCGGCC
>NC_037684.1:32474223-32490091 GCF_003255815.1 Theropithecus gelada
TTTTTTTTTTTTTTTTTTTTTTTTGAGACAGAGTTTTGCTCTGTCACCCAGGCCAGGGTGCAGCGGTGTGACCTTGGCTCACTGCAACCTCTGCCTTCCAGATTCAAGTGATTCTCCCAGCTCAGCCTCCCAAACAGCTAGGACTACAGGCACATGCCACCCACCATGCCTAGCTAATTGTTTTTATATTTTTAGTAGAGACAGTTTCGCCATATTGGCCAGATTGGTCCTGAACTCCTGACCTCAGTTGATCGGCCTGCCTCGGCCTCCCAAAGTGCTGGGATTATAGGCATAAGCCACTGTGCTCGGCCTATTTTTCTTTTAAATTTCAAATTATCTATATTCATTGAAATAAATCAAAATAGGCTGGGCGTGGTGGCTCACGCCTGTAATCTCAACACTTTGGGAGACCGAGGCGGGTGGATCACAAGGTCAGGAGATCGAGACCATCCTGGCTAACATGGTGAAACCCTGTCTCTACTAAAAATACAAAAAAATTAGCTGGGCATGGTGGTGTGCACCTATAGTCCCAGCTACTTGGGAGGCTGAGGTAGGAGAATGGCCTCAACTCGGGAGGCAGAGCTTGCAGTGAGCCGAGATCGTGCCACTGCACTCCAGCCTGGGCGACAGAGCGAGACGGTGTCTCAAAAAAAACAAAAAAAAAGAAGAAATAAATGAAAATAGGCCGGGCGCGGTGGCTCAAGCCTGTAATCCCAGCACTTTGGGAGGCCGAGACGGGCGGATCACGAGGTCAGGAGATCGAGACCATCCTGGCTAACATGGTGAAACCCCGTCTCTACTGAAAAATACAAAAAACTAGCCGGGCGTGGTGGCGGGCGCCTGTAGTCCCAGCTACTCGGGAGGCTGAGGCAGGAGAATGGCGTGAACCCGGGAGGCGGAGCTTGCAGTGAGCAGAGATCCGGCCACTGCACTCCAGCCTGGGCGGCAGAGCGAGACTCCGTCTCAAAAAAAAAAAAAAAGGAAATAAATGAAAATAGCACAGAATAAGCGAAAAATGGATCCCAGCCTTCCCCACTCCTATTTCCTAGGGCTAAGCATGGTTAACCATTTAATTACCAGTATTTATTTAGTTTTTTGAGATGGAGTCTCACTCTGTCACCCAGGCTGGAGTGCCGTGGTGTGTTCTCAGCTCACTGCAACTTCACCTCCTGGGTTCTAGTGATTCTCCTGCCTCAGCCTCCTGAGTAGCTGGGATTACAGGTGCACGCCACCACACCTGGCTAATTTTTGTATTTTTAGTAGAGACGGATTTCACTGTGTTGGTCAGGCTGGTCTCGAACTCCTGACCTTGTGATCCGCCTGCCTTGGCCTCCCAAAGTGTTGGGATTACAGGCGTGAGCCACCACGCCTGGCCTAGTTTTTGTATTTTTAGTAGAGATGGGGTTTCACCATATTGGCCAGGCTACTCTCAAACTCCCAACCTCAAGTGATCCTCCTGCCTTGGCCTCCCAAAGTGCTGGGATTACAGGTATCAGCCACCGTGCCTGGCCTTAATTATCAGTTTTACTTACCTGCCCATATATTAGCTATATATTCCTTTGGGGATTGTTAACAGCTAATTTTAAATCTCAGGTTAACTCAATGTATTTCTGAATGACCTCTTCACTGTCTGCTCTAGTTATATAGAATCCCTAAAACATCAGATACCAACAGAACTAGAAAAGAAAATCAGCCAAAAGAGGTTTTGTTTTGTTTTGTTTTATTATCTGCTGCTTTGGGTGTTTGGTGTTTCAGCTCCCTCCCTTCAGCATGGGCCTGGGTGGCTGGCCCCTGCCATACTCTTCCGTCATATACTCTTCCATCATATTTCTTTCTTTCTTTCTTTCTTTTTGCAGAGAGGGTCTCACTCTGTTACCCAGGTTGGAGTGCAGTGACACGATATCGGTTCACTGCAACCTCTGCCTCCTGGATTCAAGCGATTCTCATGCCTCAGCCTCCCGAGTAGCTAGGATTACAGGCGCGCACCACTATGCCCGGCTCTGTTTTTGTATTTTCAGTAGAGACGTGGTTTCACCATGTTGGCCAGGCTGGTCTCGAACTCCTGACCTCAAATGATTCACTGGCCTTGGCCTCCCAAAGTGCTGGGATTACAGGTGTGAGCCACCACACCTGGCCCCATCATGTTTCTTTCCTGAGCCCCCCACTGTTCCTTTGAGGTTGTCTGGGTAGAGATGATGCCACCTGAAGGGATTTCAGGGTCACAGGCATTGGTAACCAGATCCTCTGTCCCCAGGATTCAGGGAGCTTCCAGCATGATGTGGCTGCAAAGCCCGAGGAAGTCTTCAGAACAGCACAGAAACTAGAGGCAGAGGCGTCCCCTGAGGAAGAACTCCCAGAAGCAGGTAAGGCAGTCAGCCCATCTGGGAGCAAGAGAGGTTCAATTTCCTGTTGAATAGCTGAACCAGAATCTTCCTGGCTACATCTTGTTCCTCTTTCCGTGAATCTTTGGATCTTATATAATCTTACAGAAATCAGATACAGTGTCTTGTTTGACAAGGCTGCAGGCCACAAACTCATTAACAGTGTGATGGGGCCGCATAAAACAAAGCGTCATCCACAGATTTCCCCCATTTTCAGGTTATGTGCCATCAGCCACAAGGAGGAAACATCACCATCCCCTGTCCAGATGGACAGGTGCTATCTTTGTGCCACACTCTGAGTCCTCCGTGGGCTGACGACCGGACCACAGAGGCAGATTTCCCATCCTGACTAACCTTAGAGGAGTGCTGAGGAGTCAGACGTCCACGTGGTTTTTGGGAGAACCAGGCTACAAACCAGAGAGGCCCAAATGCAGACCCCTTGTGGTTGGGCCAGCTGCTTCCTCAGGAGGCAACATCACCCAGGTGAAACTAACACCATTCATGATCTAGTTTTAGCTTTTTTTATTTTTATTTTAATTTTTGAGACGGGTCTCATTCTGTTGCCCAGGCTGGAGTGTAGTGTTATGAACACGGCTCACTGTAGCCTCAGCCTCGCAGGCTCAAGCAGCCCTCCCATCTTAGCCTCCCAAGTAGCTGGGACTACAGCCATGTGCCACTATGCCCAGCAATTTTTAAATTTTTTGTAGAGACAGTTTTGCCATGTTGCCGAGGCTGGTCTCGAACTCCTGGGGCTCAAGTGATCCTTCTGTCTCTGCCTGCCAGAGTACTGGGATTAGAGGCATGACCTACCACGCCCAGCCTGGTCTTTAGCTTTTCAATTCCAAAAATTGAATCCTGTCTGGCCCCAAAGTTTACAGGATTATTTGTGAGCAGAAACCTACCCAGGTGCCAAGGCAAGAGACTGAAGGCACAAACTGTTCCAGTATAATAAAGAAAATAGAATAAGAAAAGTTATACTAGAAATAGGATATAGAGATGATTATATATGGATATTACCAATCATTAGTTTTTAGTACTAATCTCTGCATTATCATTGTAACCAAGAAAAGGACCAGCCAATACAGAGTCAGGAGCTGAAGAGACATTGTGAGAAGTGACCAGAAGACAAGAGTTGGGTGCCAGATGTAGGGTTCCGGCCTAAAGACTTTAATACTTTCACTGATTCGCTACTGCTATCTTCCAAGAACTTAAAAGAAGAACCAGGGGCCGGGCGCGGTGGCTCAAGCCTGTAATCCCAGCACTTTGGGAGGCTGAGACGGGCGGATCACGAGGTCAGGAGATCGAGACTATCCTGGCTAACACGGTGAAACCCCGTCTCTACTAAAAAATACAAAAAACTAGCCGGGCGAGTTGGCGGGCGCCTGTAGTCCCAGCTACTTGGGAGGCTGAGGCAGGAGAATGGCGTAAACCCGGGAGGCGGAGCTTGCAGTGAGCTGAGATCCGGCCACTGCACTCCAGCCTGGGTGACAGAGCGAGACTCCCGTCTCAAAAAAAAAAAAAAAAAAAAGAAGAACCAGGTTTGCAGGCGGAACATAAAGTGGACAAGGAGCGTGCCCACTGAAGCACAGCACCACAAGGAGAAGTTTAAGCCTCTGGATGACTGCGGGCACGCCTGGCTGATATCAGGCCTCCCACAAAAGCTGGTGGAGCAGAGTGTTCTCTAACTCCCCCAAGGAAAGGGAGACTCCCTTTCCCGGTCTGCTAAGTAACAGGTGCCTTCTCAGGCACTGGAGCTACCGCAAGACCAAGGTCTACTAAGTAACGGGTGCCTTCCCAGGCACTGGTGCTACCGCAAGACCGAGGTCTGCTAAGTAACGGGTGCCTTCCCAGGCAGTGGAGCTATTGCTAGACCAAGGTGTCCTCAAGCGGCCCTTATCAGGGTGTGACAGAGGACTTTCACTCTTGTCTTCTGCTCACTTCTGGTTGGTTTTTTTCTCGGTTACAATGATAATGCAGAGATTAGTACTAAAAACTAATGATTGGTAATATCCATATACAGTCATCTCTATGTCCTATTTCTAGTATAACTTTTCTTATTGTAACTGTTTTATTTATTATACTGGAACAATTTGTGCCCTTCAGTGTCTTGCCCCGGCCCCTGGGTAGGTTTCCACCCACAATTATAGATAGGTGTTCTCACACTACCTAATTCACAGTATACCAATGTGAATTAGTATTGGTAATGAACCACAAAGGCCATTATATCTTGTGAAAAAGCGTATGTCCCTTATCCTAGAATCTTGCATTGCCTGGGAGCCTGCACTCTTTCTTTGTGAGACAAGCCAAGGCATCACCAGAATGCCAGAAGGTTGCTGGTAGTCACAGAGAATTGACTATAGAATATTAGGGCTGGTGGGCTGGATGCAGTGGCTCACGCCTGTAATCCCAGCACTTTGGGAGGCCAAGGCAAGTGGATCATGAGGTCAGGATATCGAGACCATCCTGGCTAACACGGTGAAACCCTGTCTCTACTAAAAATATAAAAAATTAGCTGGGCGTGGTGGTGGGCACCTGTAGTCCCAGCTACTCAGGAGGCTGAGGCAGGAGACTGGTGTGAACCCGGGAGGCGGAGCTTGCAGTGAGCTGAGATCACACCACTGCACTCCAGCCTGGGCGACAGAGAGCCACCCCGTCGCAAAAAAAAAAAAAAAAAAATATATATATATATATATATGGGCTGGTGTCACATCTTCAGTGTAGGGACAGACCTTTGAGCAGGAAGCTACTAATGGTGGCCCAACAGTGCTGAAGACAAATACTTATTCTTTTTTTTTTTTTTTTGAGATGGAGTCTTGCCCTGTCGCCCAGGCTAGAATGCAGTGGTGCGATCTCAGATCACTGCAACCTCTGCCTCCCTGGTTCAAGCAATTCTTCTGCCTCAGCCTCATAGTAGCTGGGATTACAGGCACGTGCCACCACACCCGGCTAATTTTTGTGTTTTTAGTAGAGACGGGGTTTCACCGTGTTGGCCAGGCTGGTCTCAATCTCCTGACTTTGTGATCCGCCTGCCTCAGCCTCCCAAAGTGCTGCGATTATAGGCATGAGCCATCGCACACAGCCCAAATACTGATTCTTGATTCTTACCCTGATTCCTAGTTTCCTAGCCCAAGCCGATTGCCATTCCCCTTCATTTCATACCGTGTTTCTCTAGACAGTCACGGTGTAGTTAATGCAGGGGAACTTTTTTTGTTATAAGCAAATTCCAGTCCTACCTCCCTGGGTACAGTGCCAGTCGCCATAATGAAATTGTGAATGCTCCCCAAACTAACTTTTGTCCTTCCTTCCAGCAGTGATATTTACTGAGTGCTCTTGCCAGATGAAGAGCTAGGCTCTTGGGTGTAGCTTACAGACGTCTAAGTTACTCCCAGGGTTTTCTGATCCCATCCAGTAGGCAGGAGTTTTCTAGTTGGCAGCAGTGGCTCTGGTGTCAGATGGAGCCTGAGTATGCTCACCTTGGGCAAGTTGTTTTACCTCTTAAAAGCTTGTTTCAGGTAAAATGGGGTTGATAACAAGAGCTACCCGGAGATGCCCTACCTATGAATGGTTATTGAGGCACACAGCAAGCACTCAGTCAGTATTAGCTGCTGCTAGTAAACAATATTGCTAGGGATTATTGAGGTCAGCTGTTTCCAAGTTCTCAGACATAAGTACCACATCTGAGAACTGTAGTCTAACACAGGCACTTTGAGGAAGGGGGTGATACTTTCCACTGTCAGATGAGAAGCCAATTAAGGAATTGTGCAACTCTGAACACATCTAATGGCTTTTCCCAGCCCTCTTTCTCCCTCAGCCAATGAGGGTTGCACTAGGTGACCTCTGAAGCCTTCCTGTTTGGCACTATGACTGGATGGAAGGAGAGGAATCAGTGAGTCCCAGGGGAATTCTCTTCCTCATCAGAATGGCCCAGGGATTACGCCCCTGCCTTTTGTCATATATGGGTACAGGGGGAGCAGAGGGAAGATTGAAGTCAGGCCAGCCTCAGGCCCATTGGCATGGGTACCACTGCCTGAAGGAGCTGCCTGTCCAGCTATACAACCAGGCCCAGGCCCTCCTGAAGGGCAGAAACTTTGGACCTGAGTCATACGGAACCCTGATGTTGTCACTAAGGCTACCCATCATTTCCCTCTCTGTAGATGACCTGGATGGACTCCTGAGTGAGCTTCCTGAGGAATTCTTCTGTGGGACCAGTAGTTGAGACTGCCCCAACACAGGACACGCACCGTGAGCAGGCAGCTCTGGGCGTGTCTGGTCACGTCCAAGGGGGAGAAGAAGGCCAGCATGATTGGAGAGTGGACACAGCGGGGGGCTTCTGTGGTTGCTCCCACCCTGGGTGTTTTCCCTGAGAGCCCCCTCATCTCTGCGCTGCCCTCACTTTGGGCTTTCCTTTGCTGTTGGCCCCAGAATCTGGCCCGAGACTGGCTCTCCAGCCAACAGGAAAGGCATGTCACCCTCGCCTTGGGTGTCCCTCTCCTGCCTCAGCTTAGCTTTAGAGGATATTGGGCCTGGTTTTCTTGTCCCTTCATACCCTAGTCCCTGGACAGCTGAGGAGCCGAAAGAAGCCACACCACAGCAATGGCGGCCTGCCCCTCTGCACAGGGGAGGAGCATGCTCAGGCTTCCTCTGCTTTGTCTCTTCAGACCTGTGGTTGCTCTGCTCATCCGTGCCCAAGGTTCCCAGGTGCAGGACAGAGGTGTAGCCTATTGTACCTTGTTCTGAAATAAAGCAGCTCCTGCTTCTTCTGCCTCCCTTTCTTTTCCACCCCCTGCTGCTTCCTACCTGCCCTGCTAGTGCTGTGTGGCCACAGAAGGGCTCAGGCAACTGTTTATCTCTTTTTTTTTCTTTTTTATATAGTTTTAGACTTATAAATTTATAGACTTATTGCAAAGAGAGTACAGAGAGTTCCCACATACCCCACACCCAGTTTCCCAGTTATTATTATTTTATTTATTTATTTTTGAGATGGAGTCCCACTCTGTTGCCCAGGCTGGAGTGCAGTGGTGCCATCTCCGCTCACTGCAACCTCCACCTCACAGGTTCAAGGGATTTTCCTGCCAGCTGGGCGTGGTGGCTCACACCTGTAATCCCAGCACTTTGGGTGGCCGAGGCGGGCAGATCATGAGGTCAGGAGTTCGAGACCAGCCTGGCCAGCATGGTGAAACCCCGTCTCTACTAAAAATACAAAAATTAGCTGGGCATGATGGCACGCACCTGTAATGCCAGGGACTAAGAGGCTGAGGCAGGATAATTGCTTGAACCCGGGAGGCGGAGGTTGCAGTGAGCCGAGATCACGCCGCTGCACTGCAGCCTGGGCGCTGGGTGACAGGGCAAGACCCCGTCTCCAAAAAAAAAAAAAAAAATTCTCCTGCCTTAGCGTCCCAAAGCTAGGATTACAGGCAACACGCCACCATGCCGGCTAAAATTTTTTTTTTTTTTTTTTGAGATGGAGTTTCACTCTTGTCACCCAGGCTGAGTGCAATGGTGTGATCTCGGCTCACTGTGACTTCTGCTTCCTGAGTTGAAGCAATTCTGCCTCAGCCTCCCAAGTAGCTGGAATTACAGGCGCCTGCCACCATGCCCAGCTAATTTTTGTATATTTAGTAGAGACAGGGTTTCACCATGTTGGCAAGGCTGGGCTTTAACTCCTGACCTCAGGTGATCCGCCTGTCTTGGCCTCCCAAAGTGCTGGGATTACAGACGTGAGCTACCGCGCCCAGCCTAATCTTTGTATTTTTAGTAGAGATGAGGTTTTACCACGTTGGCCAGGCTGGTCTGACACTCCTGACTTCAGGTGATTCACCCACCTCAGCCTCCCAAAGTGCTGGGATTACAAGCGTGAGCCACCGTGCCCGGCAATTTTTTTGAGACAGGGTTTCTCTCTGTCACCCAGGCTGGAGTGCAGTGGCACAGTCATAGCTTACTGCAGCCTCGACTTTAATGGGCTCAAGCAATCCTCCTGCCTCAACTTTCCAAGTAGCTGGGACTACAGGCAGCACCACTATGGCTGGCAAATTTTTAAATTTTTCGTAGAGACAAGGTCTCACTGTTGTTGCCCAAGCTGGTCTCAAACTCCTGTGATCCTCCTGCCTTGGCCTCCCAAAGGGCTGGGATTACAGGTGTGGTCTCCCCTATTATTGACACCTTATGTTAGTATGGTACATTTGTCACAGTTAATGAACCATTATTGATACATTATTAACTAAGCTCCATACTTTATTCAGATTTACTCAGTTTCCCCCAATGTCCTTTTCCCCTCAGAATCCCATTTCACAATCATCCTGACTCTTGGATATGATGTTTCTCAGACCTTCCCTGTTTTTAATGACCTTAATTAACAGTTTTGGGGGAGTACCGGGCAGGCATATGGTAGGATGCCCCTCTCTCAGGATTTGTCTGATGTTTCCTCATGATTAGACTGGGGTTCTGGGTTTTGGAGAGGAAGACCAGAGGTCAGGTGCCATTCTTGCCACATCTTATCAAGGGTTCATGCTGACTTTGATCACCTGACTGAGGTAAGCTTTGCCAGGTTTCTCCACTGTAAAGTTACTCCTTTTTCTTCTTTCTGTACTGGACCCTTTGGAAGGAAGTCTCTGTGTGCAGCCCACATTTAAGAATTGGGGAATTATGTTCTACCTCCTTAAGGGCAGAATATCTATACAGTTTATTTGGAATTCTTCTGCGTGGGAGATTTGCCTGTTCTCCCTCATTTATTCATTCATCCATTTATATCAGCATGGACTCACAGGTATTTATTTTACACTTCGGCATATAATCTCAAACTACTTAATTTTGTTGCCAAGCAACTCTTCGTTGCTGTGGCTTCTCTGTACCACTTTTCAGACTAGAGGTGGACAAGGGGCATGGGTGGGTTGTAAAAGGTCTAATTATACCAAGTTGCCAACTTTGTTTTCCTTTCTGGAAGGAGAGTTGGGAAAACTCTCCCAACTCATGGGCAACAGGAGGCAGGTTAAAGAGCCCAGTTTGGGCCAGGCGTGGAGACTCACGCCTATAATCCCAGCACTTTGGGAGGCCAAGGTGGGAGGATCACTTGAGCCCAGGAGTTCAAGCCCAGCCTGGGCAAGGTGGTGAGATGCTGTCTCTTGAATAAGTAAATAAATAATAAATAGCAGGCTGGGCGTGGTGGCTCATGCCTGTAATCCCAGCACTTTGGGAGGCTGAGATGGGAGGATCACAAGGTCAGGAGATAGAGACCATCCTGGTTAACATGGTGAAAATACAAAAAAACTAAAAATACAAAAAAATTAGCCAGGCATGGTGGTGGGCACCTGTAGTCCCAGCTACTTGGGAGGCTGAGGCGGGAGAATGACGTGAACCCGGGAGGCGGAGGTTGCAGTGAGCCGAGATCGTGCCACTGCACTCCAGCCTGGGTGACAGAGTGAGACTGCCTCAAAGAATAAAAATAAAAAAAAAAAATAGCCCTGTGTGACTGCCAGCCCCTCCTGTCTTAGGCTCAGCCTGCACTAAGCAGCTAGGAGACAGAGGCCTTCCATGGGCATGGGCTTGGCACTCCTCTCCGGGGAAAGTGTTAATCTCCTTTTCCCAAAGAGGCTGATCCCATGGATTCCAGTTTTTTGTTGTTGTTTTTAGAGACGTGGTCTCACTCTTTCACCAAACTGGAGTGCAGTGCAGTGGTGTGATCATGGCTCACTGCAGTCTCGATCTCCTAGGTTCAAGCAATCCTCCTATCTCAGCCTCCCAAGTAATGGACTACTGGTGCGTGCCACCACGCCCAGCTAATTAACAAAATTTTTCTGTAGAGATGGGTCTTGCTATGTTGTCCAGACTGGTCTTGAACTCCCAGGCTCAAATGATCCTTCCCACCTCAGCCTCCCAAAGTGCTAGGATTACAGGTGTGAGCCACAGCACCCCACTGGATCCCAGTCTTAAGGCTGAAGTGAGTAAGTGCTTTGAGAACTCCATGTTCACTTACCTGCTGATTACAGCAGGGCCCTGTTCTAGAAGGCTTCTGTGCCACAAGGCCAGGGCAAGAGGGGGCTAATTCCCCTGCACCCTGGTCCCTTCACATTCCCATTGGGTCTTTCTACCTGAACCTACCATGCACTTCTTTCTCTCCCACCTTCCACTCCCTGCTGACTCCCCATCTACAATGGGATCTTCCTGCACCTAAACCCCCACAGCTGGGAGCGGCAGCATGCACCTGTAGTCCCAGCCACTTGGGAGGCTGAGGTGCGAGAATCACTGGAGCCTAGAAGGTTGAGACCAGCCGGGACAACATAGGGAGATCTCATCTCTAAAAAATTAAAAGCCCCCCTGTGCCTTGGGCCTGTTCCCCATTCTCGACACCCATGAGCCCCTGTCTCCCTGCTCAGTCCTGATCAATCCCATGCTCACCTCCTGGCTTCTGGTGTGCTTCACCACCCCACAGACTCTGAGCTCCCAGAAGGCAGGCTGGGCGTCTGATCACCTGGCCCTTTTCCCTCCAGGTTGAAGTCAAGGCCTCCTTTCTCTGCCCTCAGGAAGCTAACGCTACAGACAAGGGGACTGAATACAGTGGTATCTCGGGACTGAGCTGTTAGGGTACCTAGCTCCTTCAGGCCTGTGTGGCAAGAAGGCAGGGGAGAGGCTAGGCTATGACTGTTGTGCCTCAGGGAGGAAGCAGACGCCCACCTGCCTTGGTCCCTCTTGGTCCCACCCAGCCTTGCCAGATTCTCAAGCCTGGGAACCCAGCTGTGGGTGCCCAGCCAGGTCGTTGGCGGGGCAATTAATACACCGAATGGGTGCCAACAGGGTTAATCATGGCTGCATTTATAGAGGTGCCGTTCTCTGAGAACCTCCAAGCTTTGCTTTGTATGATCTCATTCCTCTTCTGGAATCCCCCACCCTGGAATGCCACCAAGAGGCTGGGGCCAGGCAGAGAATGGGTGAACAGGGGGGTAAGGGCAGTGCCGGAAAAAGCCCAGGCTGCTGCCACCCACTTGGGCAGGCAGGTGGATGGACAAGTGTTTGCTCTGGCAGAGAATAAGGACCTTCGTTCAATGCGCTACACATAAGAGGCCCACGTGCCATGAGCCAAGTGCTCGGACTGTGCCAGGGCCTGCTCTGGAGCCCACATCCAGCATGGCAGACCCACATCAACAGCACGGATAGGTGTTTTACAGTGTGCCCCTGATTCCTTCAGGAGTGCAAACTGGGCAGTGGCTGCAACTATAGGGGTCGGGCAACGAGTTGCCGAAGAGACCTCAGAGCAGGTGACCTTAGGGGTAGATCCTCAGGAAGGGGTTGAGGGAGTTCTGAGCTAAGTGAATGGCCTGACAGGGAATGGTTGTGGGGAGCCGTGTGTGATGAGGATGCCTATCCTACGTGAGTGGCATGGGGTCAAACCAAGGAATTGGGGGCTTAGTTGGAAAAGGCAGGCCGGGTGCAGTGGCTCACACCTGTAATCCCAGCAATTCAGGAGGCCAACTTCGGAGGACTGCTTGAGGCCAGGATTTGGAGCCCTATTTAAAAAAATAAAAGGAAAGAATAGGTATTGGAAGTCAGCAGAAGTTTTAAAGCAAGGGAATTAACTATTTTAGATCATTCCGGCAGCAGGGCAGAAGGGATATGGCCAGAGGAAGAAACACCGGGTGAGAGGCTGAGTTGATTCAGGTTTAAGGCATTGCATTGAGGGGCTGAACTTGAGGCGGCGCCTGAAAATGTGAGGCTGGGAGCTAGAACTTGCTTGTGGGAAGGGCCTAGGGAGAGGAAGAAATAAAAGACCACTGGGCAAGGCGCTGCTGCAGGGCCAGGAGGCGGGACAGGTATCAGGAGGAGCCCCAGACGCAGAGGGGACAGACCAGCCCTGCCTGCAGGCCGCTGTGCACTGAGTGAGCTCAGGGTGAGCAGAGCTTTTGAGGCAGTGCCCTCCCCTTCCCCAGCTTGGCAGGCACACCAGCTTGTGTGGTTTCATGGCTTCATTCCTCCCCCTAGAGGCTCCTGGAAGCACAACTGCTTTTTCTTAAGAGTGAACAGGTCTGTGGCTTGAACATCTCAGGTCCATTCCCAGAGTTTCCAGCTCAACCCCTTGGCTCTCCTCAGGCCAGCCATGTAGCCCCCTTGGCAGCTGGGTTAAAAAAATAAATCAATAACGATTGAAGGGGCTGGGAACTGTGGCTCACGCCTGTAATACCAACACTTTGGGAGGCTGAGGCGGGCAGATCGCCTGAGGTCAGGAGTTTCAGACCAGCCTGGCCAACATGGCAAAAACTACTACTAAAAATACAAAAATCAGCTGGGTGTGGTGGCGTATGCCTATAATCCCAGCTACTCAGAAGGCTAAGGCAGGAGAATCGCTTGAACCCCAGGAAACGGAGGTTGCAGTGAGCTGAGATCACGCCACTGCACTCCAGCCTGGGCGACACAGTGAGAGGAAAAAAAGAAAAAAAAAGGATGATTGAAGGCAGTTTCTAGAGACCAGTCTGTCCTGCTTAGAGAACGGGGGGGGGCTGCCAGGTGGCTGCAGCAGCTGAAGCCAAAAAGTGCACCATCTTTTTTTTTTTTTAAAGAGATGGAGAGGTGGGGGCGGTGGCTCATGCCTATAATCCCAGTACTTTGGGAGGCTGAGGCGGGCAGATCACGAGGTCAGGAGTTCGAGACCAGCCTGGCCAACATGGTGAAACCCTGTCTCTACTAAAAATACAAAAAATAGCTGGGCATGGTGGGGTGCCTGTAATCCCAGTTACTCAGGAGGCTGAGGCAAGAGAATCGTTTGAACCCAGGAGGCAGAGGCTGCAGTGAGCCAAGATTGTACCACTGCACTCTAGCCTGGGCAACAGAGTAAGACTGTCTCAAAAAAAAAAAAAAAAAAAAAAAAAAAAAGATGTAGGTCTCAGGATGTTGCCCAGGATGGTCTCAAACTCCTAGGCTCAAGCGCTCCTCCTGTCTCGGCCTCCCAAAGTGCTAGGCTTACAGGCATGAGCCACCATTCTTGGCCCAGAGCACAACATCTATGTGGGGTTCTGGCTCTGCCTATCACAAACTGTGACCCTGAGCCAGTAGATTACTTTGTTAAGCCTTAAATTCCTCATCTGTAAAACAGAGATAAGACCACCCATCTCAGAGGCATTCAACTGTGAAAATTTCATTTATTGTCCAAACCAAGTTTACTAATTACTGGGTGGGCTAGGAAGTATGGTCCTCTGGGTGAAGGTGGATATGAATGTGATTTAAACACCGTAAAACTCTCTGCACTGCAGATGCTGGGAAGAGCTGCTCACCTACTCAGTAACTATGCCTTGACCTCCCCTTACCTCCTGTACTGAGATCAGCCCTATCTCCTCCACGTGGGCCAGTGGTGGCTTCTGCCCTCCAGCCAACATCAGAGAGGCTAGAGGCACCTTGTCTTCCTCCCAGCCCTGCCCATCTCCATGACTGACCTGTTCGCGCACCCCGGACCTTGCCAACCCAAGATGCTCACTCTAGGGATGAAGGTGGATGCAGATGCTGGGGTTCAGGGGTGGCCTCAGCTGAGGGCCTGCTGACCAACCAAAGGGTATCAGTAGGGGCAGGGGCTGGCCCTCACCCTGGGCTGGGGGTTGGGCCAGCAGCTTCTCAGCACCAGGATCATGACTCTGAGCAAACTGTGTTTACCAGAGCAGAGAAGGACCTATTTATAGCCTCAGCTGCTGCTTTCTCTGGCTCACGGTGGAGGGGGCAGGGTGGCTTCTCAGAGCAAGGGAGGTAGTCGGGTCGAGGGAACCTGGCTCTGCCCAGGTGCCACTGCTCCAAACCCTGGGCCCCATCCATGGCAAGGGAGACCTTCCCTTTCACCTCTTCCACGCTGCGCTCTCTCCGCCTGCAGCGGGAGTGGCTGGAATGGGAGGACCGGCGGCGGGCAGCTGCCCAGCAATGCCGGAGCCGCAGGTGCCCGTCAAGTCCCCGGGCCCGACTCACTAGGCCTCACCGTTCCTGCCGAGACCCAGCTGTCCACCATGCCCTGTTCTCCGGCGACCTGCAGCAGGTCCAAGCCCTGTTCCAAGATGAAGAGGCCGCCAACATGATTGTGGAGACTGTGAGCAACCAGCTGGCCTGGTCAGCTGAACAGGGTAGGGGGCACCAGAAGAGGGCAGAAGAGGAGGGAGAAAGAAGGGGAGTGGGTGGGGAGGGGGGAGAGTCTAGGGCCCCCCTTCTCTGCAGACCACAGACTATAGCAGCCCTTTCTACCACCCATCCTAGCTCCCTCCTAAACAGAGATGAGGCAGAGTTAGCAGTCTGTATATCTTTTAAGAATTAAAAGTTGGCCGGGCGCAGTGGCTCACACCTGTAATCCCAGCACTTTGGGAGAACAAGGCGGGTGAATCACGAGGTCAGGAGTTCGAGACCAGCCTGGACAACATGGTGAAACAAAACCTTGTCTCTACTAAAAATATAAAACATTAGCATGGTGGCGCGCACCTGTAATCCCAGCTACTCAGGAGGCTGAGGCAGGAGAATCGCTTGGACTCGGGAGGCGGAGGTTGCAGTGATCCAAGATTGTCCCACTGCACTCCAGCCCAAGCGACAGCATGAGACTCTGTCTCAAAAAAAAAAAAAAAAAAAAGGAGGTAAAAGTTATATTCTTGGCCTGGGCACGGTGGCTCATGGCTATAATCCCAGCACTTTGAGAGGCCAAGGCGGGACTACTGCTTTAGACCAGCTTGAGCAACACAGAAGACCCCATCTCCACAGGGGAAAAAAATACATATGTATATATGTGTGCATAAATTCTACTGTAGAGGCATCTGCCGTGAATTTTATAACTAGCCCCCAAATCGATTGGGTAGATTTTTTTTTTAACTATTTTAAATAGCAGTATGATGAACATCTTTATGTACTTGCCAGATGATATCCTTAGAATATATTCTGGCTAGGCTGGGCGCAGTGGCTGAAGCCTGTAATCCCAGCACTTTGGGAGGCCAAGGCGGATGGATCACGAGGTCAGGAGATTGAGACCATCCTAACATGGTGAAACCCCGACTCTACTAAAAATACAAAAATTAGCTGGGCGTGGTGGCGCGAGCCTGTAGTCCCAGCTACTTGGGAAGCTGAGGCAGGAGAATCGTTTGAACCTGGGAAGTGGAGGTTGCAGTGAGCCAAGATCACACCATTGCACTCCAGCCTGGCAACAGAGTGAGACTCTGTCTCAAAAACAACAAAAAAAAGGGCCTGGTGCGGTGGCTCACACCTGTAATCCCAGCACTTTGCGAGGCCAAGGTGGGCAGATCAGGAGGTCAAGAGATCGAGACCATCCTGGCCAACATGGTGAAATCCCATCTCTATTAAAAATACAAAAATTAGCTGGCCATGTGGCACCTGTAGTCCCAGCTACTTGGGAGGCTGAGGCAGGAGAATCGTTTGAACCTGGGAGGCGGAGGTTGCAGTGAGCTGAGATTGTGCCATTACATTCCAGCCTGGGAACAGAATGAGACTCCGTCTCAAAAAAAAAAAAAAAAAAAAAAAAAACCGGGGAG
>NC_037684.1:32490235-32501400 GCF_003255815.1 Theropithecus gelada
TATATATATATATATATATATATATATATATATATATATATTCTGGCTAGTGGGTCTGTCCAGGTTAACTAAATACCTTAGCTGAGATCACCACGATCTCAAGATTGACAGGAGATTGCTTAAACCCCACCCATGGATCTGGGGCTTGAATCCTTGGGAGAGCATGAGCTCCCTCTGTTACTACAGGTTCCAAATTCCTGCTTGGCTGTGACCTCACCAGGGCATCCTGGTCTTGTCCTGCAGCTTGTCCAGAATCCCCACGATGGAACTCAGCCTTAATTTCAAGTCTACTAAGAAACAGAACATGCTTTACTCAAGATTTAGAAAAGCCAGGGACAGACTGTGCTGCCATGCAAACAACTTCTAGTTTGATATGAGGCATCTATGCCTTTTAAACAAGTCCCTGACCACTGCTACCATTCAAATCCAACACTAGTCCCACGATTACCCTCTCCTCATTCTTTTCCCATCCCCACCTCTTATTCTCCCCCTTCTCCCTTCCCCCTATTTCTGAAGGGGTGGCCTGCCCCTCCACACCTGTGGGCGTTTCTTGTTAGGTGGAACGAGACACTTGAGAAAAGAAATGAGACACAGAGACAAAGTATAGAGAAAGAAAAAGTGGGCCCAGGGGACCCGCGCCGGCACCGGTCTCTGAGTTCCCTCAGTATTTATTGATCATTATCTTTACCATCTTAGAAAAAGGGAAGTGGCAGGATAATAGGATCATAGTAGGGAGAAGGTCAGCAGTAAGACATATGAATAAAGATCTCTGTGACATAAGTTTAAGGAAAAGTGCTGTGCCTTGATATGCATATGTAAACATCTCCATAAACCTTTTTAGTGCATAAAGAGTAGCATTGCTAGCAAGTCCCACCTTCAGCCCTAAGGCGGTTTTCTCCTTTCTCAGTAAACAGAACATACAATCAATCGGGTTTTGTCCAGGGACGGGCAGGAGACAGATGCTTTTCTCTATCTCAACTGCCAAGAGGCCTTCTTTCCTCTTATACTAGTCCTCGGGCAGGAGACAGATGCTTTTCTCTATCTCAACTGCCAAGAGGCCTTCTTTCCTCTTATACTAGTCCTCCTCAGCACAGACCCTTCATGGATGTCAAGCTGGGGGACGATCAGGTCTTTCCCTTCCAACGAGGCCATATATCAGACTATCACATGGAGAGAAACCTTGGACAATACCTAGCTTTCCTAGGCAGAGGTCCCTGCGACCTTTGGCAGTGTATGTGTCCCTGGGTACTTGAGATTAAGAGAATGGTGATGACTTTTCACAAGCATACTGCCTTCAGGCACTTGTTTAACAAAGCACACCCTGCACAGCCCAAAATCTGTTAAACCTTGAGTCACCACAGCACATGTCTATTGCAAGGACAAGGTTGGGGGTAGGGTCACAGATTAACAGCATCTCAAATACAGAACAACATGGAGTCTCTTATGTCTACTTCTTTCTACATAGACACAGTAACAGTCTGATCTTTCTTTTCCCCACAATTTCCATCCAACCCTCCTTGCCCCAGGAGTATCCCAGAACTCAGTTCTGCTCTTCGGCCACTCCCAAACTCAGCTCCAGACCTGCTTGCGTGTAACACCCACTCCCCTTTTTTGTTCACCCAAGACCAAGGTGAACATTTTGTCTTTAAAAAAATTTTTTTTTTTTGAGATGGAGTCTCGCCCTGTTGCCCAGGCTGGAGTACAATGGCACGATCTTGGCTCACTGCAACCTCTGTCTCCCGGGTTCAAGCAATTCTCCTGCCTCAGCCTCCCAAGTAGCTGGGATTACAGGCACTCACCACCATGCCCAGCTAATTTTTTGTATCTTTAGTAGAGATGGGGTTTCACCATGTTGGCCAGGCTGGTCTAGAACTCCTGACCTTGTGATCCACCCACCTCGGCCTCCCAAAGTGCTGGGATTACAGGCACGAGCCACTGCACCCAGCCCTAAATATTTTTTTTCCTTTTTAAATTTTTTAAAAAAATAGCCAGGCATGGTGGCTCACACCTATAATCCCAGCACTTTGGGAGGCCAAGGCGGGCAGATCACGAGGTCAGAAGTTCGAGACCAGCCTGACCAACATGGTGAAACCCCATCTCTACTAAAAATATAAAAATTAGCCAGGCATGGTGGCACGCACCTGTAATCCCAGCTACTCAGGAGGTTGAGGCAAGAGAATCGCTTAAACCTGGGAGGCGGAGCTTGCAGTGAGCCAAGATTGCACCACTACATTCCAGCCTGGGCGACAGAGCAAGACCCTGTCTCAAAAAAATTAAAATTAAAATTAAAAAATAGAGACAAGGACTCACTATGTTGCCCAGACTGGTCTCAAACTCCTGAGGTCAAGTGATCATCCCACCTCAGCCTCCCGAAGTGCTAGGATTACAGGTGTGAGCCACCACACTAGGCCCCAAGGTGAACAAAAAAAGCCATTGACACTATTAGCCATTCAAAGACGCTGAGGTTTCCTTAATGGGAGTCACTCTACTTAGTTGGCCCCTGTGGTTTTATACAGCAATTAATTTTTTATGATACATACTATGTTTTATTACAGATTGATAAGCTGTTCTAAAAGGCTGTTCCAATTTATTCTTCCAATTCAGGACTTGAATAAGCCCCTTTCCACAGGTACAGCCTGGCACAGTGTTTGTCCTCAGCAGACCATGCAGAGGGTCTGCTTATCGGCTGGAACCAGCATCCCCACTCCCTGCCCTGCCCTGTCTTATGCACCACACCCCAAAACTATTTGCTCTTCCCAGGGTTCTGGGTGCTGACCCCCAAGACCAAGCAGACGGCACCCCTCGCCATCGCCACAGCCCGAGGCTACACAGACTGTGCTCGCCACCTGATCCGGCAGGGAGCTGAGCTGGATGCCCGCGTCGGGGGTCGCACTGCCTTGCACGAGGCCTGTGCCCGGGCCCAGCTCGACTGTGTGCGGCTGCTGCTGACCTTTGGAGCAAAGGCTAATGTGCTGACCGAGGAGGGCATGACTCCCTTGCACCTCTGCACGATTCCCGAGTCCTTGCAGTAGGTGCCTGGGGGCTGAGACCGTTTGGGGAGGAATGTGTGTGTGTGTCTCCAGCTCACAGGCCAGAAGAGGGAAGCTGACAACTACATGCAGCTTTGTGGTTCATAAAGCATCTCATATACACATCTTCACAATAACCTGGAGACAGGCCTCATTCTACAGATGAGAAAAATGAAGCTCAGAAGGGTTTAGTAACTTGTCCAAGGTCACATCTGTTAAGCCCAGGAGGCAGAAGCCCTGTTGCTTTTTGGGAAAACTCTGTTCCAACGGCGGTCTCCAATTCCCTGTGAATCCTTTGTAGCCAAACCTAGCTGTTTTTTTTTTCGTTTGTTTTTTGTGTTTTTTCTTTCTTTTTTTTTTTTTTTTGAGGTGGAGTCTCGCTCTGTCGCCCAGGCTGGAGTGCAGTGACCAGCTCTCGGCTCACTGCAAGCTCCGCGTCCTGGGTTTACGCCATTCTCCTGCCTCAGCCTCCCGAGTAGCTAGGACTACAGGCGCCCGCCACCTCGCCCAGCTAGTTTTTTTTTTTTGTAATTTTTTTTTTAGTAGAGACGGGGTTTCACCGTGTTAGCCAGGATGGTCTCGATCTCCTGACCTCGTGTCCGCCCGTCTCGGCCTCCCAAGTGCTGGGATTACAGGCTTGAGCCACCGCGCCCGGCCCTGTTTTTTGTGTTTTTGAGATGAAGTCTTGCTCTGTCGCCCAGGCTGTAGTGCAGTGGCGTGATCTCGGCTCACTGCAACCTCTGCCTCCTGGGTTCAAATGATCCTCCTGCCTCAGCCTCCTGAGTAGCTGGAATTACAGATGTGTGCCACTACGCCCAGCTAGGTTTCGTATTTCTAGTGGAGATGGGGTTTTGCCATGTTGGCCAGGCTGGTCTTGAACTCCTGACCTCAAGTGATCCACTCGCCTTGGCCTCCCAAAGTGCTGGGATTACAGGCATGAGCCACCATGCCCAGTCCAAATTCCTAGTTGTTTTAAGGTATTAAGAAATATCTGGCCAGGTGTGGTGGCTCACACCTGTAACTCCAGCTACTAGGAGGTTGAGACACAAGAATCGCTTGAACCCGGGAGGTGGAGGTTGCAGTGAGCCGAGATTCTGCCACTGCACTCCAGCAACACTCTGTCTAAAAAAAAAAAAAAAAAAAAAAAAAACTGGGCGCAGTGGCTCACGCCTATAATCCCAGCACTTTGGGAGGCTGAGGCGGGCGGATCACGAGGTCAGGAGTTCAGGATCAGCCTGGCCAACATAGTGAAACACTGTCTCTATTAGAAATACAAAAAATTAGCTGGGGCGGGCGTGGTGGCGGGCGCCTGTAATCTTAGCTACTCAGGAGGCTGAGGCAGGAGAATCACTTGAACCCAGGAGGCGGAGATTGCAGTGAGCCGAGATTGTGCCACTGCACACCAGCCCCTGCGACAGTGTGAGACTCTGTCAAAAAAAGAAAAAAAAAAGATCTACAGGCCAGGTGCAGTGGTTCACGCCTGTAATAACTACACTTTTGGAGGCAGAGGCAGGATTGCTTGAGTCCAGGAGTTTGAGAACAGCCTGGGCAACATAAGTGAGATTTTGTCTCTACTAAAAATAAAAAATAAAAACTAGGCGGGCATGGTGGCATGAGCCTCTAGTCCCAGCTACTTGGGAGGCTGAGGCAGGATGATCTCTTGAGCCCATAAGTTCAAGACCAGACTGGGCAACATAGTGACACCCTGTCTCTATAAAACATAAAATTAGCCGGGCATGGTGGCGTGCATCCGTAGTTTCAGCTACTCAGGAAAAGCACTTGAGCCCAAGAGGTCTAGGCTTCAGTAAGCTAGGATCATGCTGCCACTATACTCCAGCCTGGACAACAGGGCAGGACCCTGTCTTAAAAAAAAAAAAAAAAAAGTGGGAGGAGAGGTATGGGGGTACCTCACACCAACATTAGGAAACACAAGGCTAGATTTTTTGTTTTTGGAGACAGGGTCTCACTCTGTTATCCAGGCTGGAGTGCAGTGGCACAATCATGACTCACTCGTAGCCGCAATTTCCTGGGCTCAAACGATCCTCCTGCCTCAGCTTCCAGGGAAGTTGGGATTACAGGACAGTGCTACCATACCTGGCTATTTTTTTAAAAATTATTATTTTTAGTAGAGACATAGTGTCTCTATGTAGCCCAGGCTGGTCTCTGACTCCTGAGCTCAGGCAATTCTCCTGCCTTGGCCTCCCAAAGTATTGGAATTATAGACATGAACCAATACACCAACCCTGCCACTTTTTTTAAGGTTGGCAGTTTCTTGGAGTCCCTGCATGAGGGTATTTGCACTTTTACAATCAGGTCACCGGGCGCGGTGGCTCACGCCTGTAATCCCAGCACTTTGGGAGGCCGAGGCAGGCGGATCACGAGGTCAGGAGATCAAGACCATCCTGGCTAACACGGTGAAACCCCATCTCTACTAAAAATACAAAAAATTAGCCGGCGCGGTGGCGGGCGCCTGTAGTCCCAGCTACTCGGGAGGCTGAGGCAGGAGAATGGCGTGAACCCGGGAGGTGGAGCTTGCAGTGAGCTGAGATCGCGCCACTGCACTCCAGCATGGGTGACAGAGCGAGACTCCGTCTCAAAAAAAAAAAAAAAAAAAAANGGCTCCTGGAAGACTCTCCACTGCCCACAAGCTGGGGACCTCTCTCCGCTACATCTAGATGATGTCCAAGAAGTGGTCCACATTTGCCAGCCCTTTCTTGGGTTCTTACAGGCATTTGGTGTGCCTTCCAACAGACTTCATCTTTCTAAGTAACGTGAGAATGCCCACTTACTGGAACCCTACCGAGCGAGCTTTGGAGTGTTACTTAAATTTAGTATTTGAAGGCCGGGTGTGGTGACTAACACCTGTAATTCCAGCACTTTGGTAGGCCAAGGCAGGGGGATCACAAGGTCAGGAGATCAAGACCATCCTGGCCAACATGGTGAAACCCTGTTTCTACTAAAAATACAAAAATTAGCCAGGCATGGTAGTGCATGCCTGTAGTCCCAGCTACTTGGGAGGCCGAGGCAGAAGAATGGCTTGAACCCAGGAGGCAGAGACTGCAGTGAGCCAAGATGGCACCACTGCACTCCAGCCTGGGCGACAGAGCAAGACTTGGCTCATGCCTGTAATCCCAGCACTTTGGGAGGCCAAGGCAGGTGGATCATGAGGTCAGGAGATTGAGACCATCCTGGCTAACACGCGGTGAAACCCCATCTCTACTAAAAAAAAAACGAAAAAATTAGCTGGGTGTGGTGGTGGGTGCCTGTAGTCCCAGCTACCCAGGAGGCTGAGGCAGGAGAATGGTATGAACCTGGGAGGCAGAGCATGCAGTGAGCCGAGATCACACCACTGCACTCCAGCCTGGGTGACAGAGCAAGACTCCGCCTCAAAAAAAAAATTTAGTATTTGGAAACAAAAATTAGCCTATGATTAGAATTTACCAAGGAGATAATTCAGTAGCTTATGGAAGATTGGCTGCTACTCACATCTTGGCTACAGAGCAAGACACCTACATGGAATATATGAGCAAGAATTTTGGCCATCAGGCCGGGCGCGGTGGCTCAAGCCTGTAATCCCAGCACTTTGGGAGGCCGAGACGGGCGGATCACGAGGTCAGGAGATCAAGACCATGCTGGCTAACACGGTGAAAACCCGTCTCTACTAAAAAACACAAAAACTAGCCGGTTGTGGTGGCGGCGCCTGTAGTCCCAGCTACTCGGGAGGCGGAGCTTGCAGTGAGCCGAGATCGCGCCACTGCACTCCAGCCTGGGCGACAGAGGGAGACTCTGTCTCAAAAAAAAAAAAAAAAAAAAAAAAAAGAATTTTGGCCATTTTGGGAAAGGGTATTTGGTTATCAGGGTTTCACTGAGGATGGTGGATCTGCTCCTGAGTTTCCAGAAGCTGCCATTCTGGCTTTTTAGTTATAAGTTACTGTTAGTTTGGTTTCATTGCTGCCACAGTGTTCTGGTCTATAATTTTCCCTGGAACTGGGAAACATGTGCTCTCTAAAACCTGTTTTTGTTGCTGTTTTTCCTTTGGTTTTGTTTTCTCTAGGGGAAAGTGGAGGAGGGTGGCCCCAAGTGCCTGCCTTTGCTTGAATGATTGTGGCCTGGTTTAGAAGAGTGGTCTTTTAAGTGTGAGGGCAGAAATAAAATATTATAACTTGTATTTTTGTTTTGGTGCATACTTTCTAATTTTCTGTGTTTCATAACGTACACAGAAGTGGGTTTTCCAAATTTTGTGCTATCAAAATGTTAGGAGATAAGGCCTGGTGTGGTGGCTCACATCTGTAATCCCAGCAGTTTGAGAGGCCAAGGCAGGAGGATTGCTTGAGCCCAGGAGTTTGAGACCAGCTGGAGCAAATGGTGAGACCTTGTCTCTACAAAAAATAATTTTAAAAATTAGCCAGGTGTGATGGTGCCCACCTGTGGTCCCAGCTACTTGGGAGGCAGAGGCAGGAGGACTGCTTGAGCTTGGGAGGTCCAGGCTACATGAGCTATATGTAATTGCACCACTGCACTTCATCCTGGGCGACAGAGAGGGACCCTGTCTCCAAAAAAAAAAAAAAAAAGTTAGGAGACAACTGATAACTGAGACAGAGTAGACGCTGGGAGGGACTGTCTGAGGCAGTGAGCACTATATCTGGTGCAGCCACTAACTTGCTGTGTCCTCGGCTGCACAAATCACTTCTGGGCTTAAGTTTTCATATGAAAACTGAAGATGCTTCTGGTAGCTCTCAGCACCTTCCAGTTCTGTTGTCTATAGCGGGGCTTGTGTGATTCATGGAGGACACCAGGTAGGACCTCAAGGTGAGAGGGGTGGAAAGAGAAGGGAGGGTGACAGCAAGCTGAAAGGGTCCCAGGCCTTCAGGATTTTCCCCGGGACCTTGCTCTCTTGTCCCCAGGTGCGCCAAGTTGCTGCTGGAAGCGGGAGCGACGGTGAACCTGGCGGCAGGCGAGAGCCAGGAGACGCCCCTGCATGTGGCCGCGGCGCGCGGCCTGGAGCAGCATGTGGCTCTGTACCTGGAGCATGGCGCCGACGTGGGCCTGCGCACCAGCCAGGGCGAGACCGCACTGAACGCGGCGTGCGCTGGGGCCGAGGGCCCAGGCAGCTGCAGGCGGCACCAGGTTGCGGCGCGCCGGCTCCTGGAAGCTGGAGCTGATGCCCGGGCGGCCGGGCGCAAGCGCCACACGCCGCTGCACAACGCCTGTGCCAACGGCTGCGGGGGCCTGGCCGAGCTGCTGCTGCGCCACGGGGCCCGGGCTGAGGTCCCCAATGGGGCGGGCCACACGCCCATGGACTGTGCGCTGCAGGCCGTCCAAGACGCCCCCAACTGGGAGCCCGAGGTCCTCTTCGCCGCACTGCTGGACTACGGGGCCCAGCCTGTGCGCCCTGAGGTGAGGTGCGCTGGGAGACCGAGATAGGAAGCTCCTGTGTAGGGGAGCCCACGGCTGGAACTACTCAGCCTCTGGGGAAGAGAGAGGGTCCAAGAGACTGAAAGCCTGCCCTCAGTGGCCAGGGGGCTGTCCCCAGCTTGGGAGTGAGAGAGAGGATTCCGGGAGAGAGTCCAAAGGAGGGAAGAGCCCCAGAGGAAAACTGGGGCCAAAAGGTTTGAGCACTTGAGGGTGGAGTAGACAGAGGCACAGAAACGGGAAGAGAGACTCAGATCTTAGCCCCCCAGATTAGGCTAGGATTGGCCATGTGGGTTAGGTGAGACTTGGGTCTGCCCTCGGCTGGGGGAGGCATGTGCCCAATACCCTCTTTTAACCCCTAGATGCTGAAACACTGTGCCAACTTCCCTCGGGCCCTGGAAGTCCTGCTTAATGCCTATCCTTGTGTCCCATCCTGTGAGACCTGGGTGGAGGCGGTGCTCCCAGAACTGTGGAAGGTATGTCTGCCTCAGGGCCGAGATGGGGAGGAGGGATGAGCCACAGGTCTATTCCTTCAGGATCAGCGTCATGGAGGGAGCAGCAGGAGGGTCCCTGGGTAGAGAGGATGGGTAGAGTGGCACCCCTGAGTTTCAGGGTTCCCCCTCCTCCTGGTACCCCAGGCTGACCCCCTAACTCCACACACCTCTCCTGCCTCCCTCACTTGCATCAGCACAGACATTCATCTGGCATCTCTAACTTGGTGGACACTGTGCTAGCCTCTCTGGGGTGGGAGTGCGTGCAAACATAGTGAAGACCCTTCCCTGAAGTGGAGCCCCAGCCCCCATTATCACCGCAGGGCCTCTATGGTTCTGAATCTGAGTCCTTTGAGACACACAAAACACCGAGGTGGGTGCATGCTGCAAAATTCCAGGACCCTCACCACTGGGTTGCCCCCAGATGGTAGGGCAAGGGTCATCTGACCCTCTTTTACTCCTGGCCTAGGAGCACGAAGCCTTCTACAGCTCGGCCCTGTGCATGGTGAACCAGCCAAGGCGGCTGCAGCACCTGGCCCGACTAGCTGTGCGCGCTCGGTTGGGAAGCCGCTGCCGGCAGGATGCCACCCAGCTGCCACTGCCCCCGCTCCTCAGGGACTACCTGCTGTTGCGTGTGGAGGGGCGCATCCAGTGAGCCCCATGTCAGGCTGTCCCATGGTGTGTTCTGCCCTTCCCACCTGTTCCCGCCT
Source organism: Theropithecus gelada (assembly GCF_003255815.1). Taxonomy (NCBI): domain Eukaryota; kingdom Metazoa; phylum Chordata; class Mammalia; order Primates; family Cercopithecidae; genus Theropithecus; species Theropithecus gelada. The sequence continues at coordinate 32,499,878 of NC_037684.1, forward strand.
CCAACCCCGGAGGACCAGTTCCTGGCCCTCTTTTCTTTTTTTTCTTTTTCTTTTTTTTTTGAGACAGAGTCTCGCTCTGTCGCCCAGGCTGGAGTGCAGTGGGGCTATCTCGGCTCACTGCAACCTCCGCCACCTAGGTTCAAGCGATTCTTGTGCCCCAGCCTTCCAAGTAGCTAAGACTACAGGCGTGAGTCACCACACCTGGCTTTTTTTTGAGACAAAGTCTCCATGTTGTCCAGGTTGGAGTGCAGTGACACGATCTTCGCTCACTGTAAGCTCCGCCCCCTGGGTTCACGCTATTCTCCTGCCTCAGCCTCCCGAGTAGCTGGGACTACAAGCGATCACCACCACGCCTGGCTAATTATTTTGTATTTTTAGTAGAGATGGGGTTTCACAGTGTTCACCAGGATGGTCTCGATCTCCTGACCTCGAGATCCGCCCACTTTGGCCTCCCAAAGTGCTGGGATTACAGTCGTGAGCCACTGCGCCCGGCCTAATTTTTGTATTTTCAGTAGAGAGGGTCTCACCATGTTGGCCAGGCTGTTCTCGCACTGACCTCAGGTGATCCACCTGCCCTGGCCTCCCAAAGTGTTGGGATAACAGGAATGAGCCACCGCGGCCAGCCACCTGCCCCTCTTTTCTGTACTCCACATGCTGTCCTGGTCCACCTCATCCCTCCATGGGCTTCTTGAGACACCTGCTGACCTCTAACCGGACCTGAGCTTCAGACCCTCTCTCCAGCAGGAAGGGCTGCAGACTCTGGCCTGTTCCCAAACTCGGCCTTTACCTCCCTCCTCCTCCTGTGTTGACCAGCCTGGCCAACATGGTGAAACCCTGTCTCTACTAAAAATACAAAAATTAGCCGGGCATGGTGGCGGACGCCTGTAATTCCAGCTACTCAGGAGGCTGAGGCAGGAGAATCACTTGAACCTGGGAGGCGGAGGTTGCAGTGAGCCAAGATCACATCACTGTACTCCAGCCTGGGCAACAGAGTGGGACTCGGTCTTAAAAAAAAAAAAAAAAGGCCGGGCGCGGTGGCTCAAGCCTGTAATCCCAGCACTTTGGGAGGCCGAGACGGGTGGATCACGAGGTCAGGAGATGGAGACCATCCTGGCTAACACGGTGAAACCCTGTCTCTACTAAAAAAATACAAAAAAACGGCCGGGCATGGTGGCTCAAGCCTGTAATCCCAGCACTTTGGGAGGCCGAGACGGGTGGATCATGAGGTCAGGAGATCGAGACCATCCTGGCTAACACGGTGAAACCCCGTCTCTACTAAAAAATACAAAAAACTAGCCGGGCGAAGTGGCGGGCGCCTGTAGTCCCAGCTACTCGGGAGGCTGAGGCAGGAGAATGGCGTGAACCCGGGAGGCGGAGCTTGCAGTGAGCTGAGATCCGGCCACTGCACTCCAGCCTGGGCGACAGAGCGAGACTCCGTCTCAAAAAAAAAAAAAAAAAACAAAACAAAACAAACAAAAAAAGAAAATAGGCTGGATGCAGTGGCTCATGCCTGTAATCCTAGC